>NW_026652291.1:15327399-15366687 GCF_009828535.3 Hylobates moloch | reverse complement strand
AAAAAAAAAAAAAAAAAAAAAAAAAAGGCAGAAGAGATTCAAAGCATGAAATGGATCACACCCATCACTGCTGCCTTTTAGATGGAGAAAGGGGATCCCCAGCCAGGGAATGTGGGCAGCCTCAATAAGCCAGGAACTAGAGGTGGCAACAGCCTTCAGCTGATAGCCCACAAGGAAACGGGGACCTCGGTCCTGCAACCACAAGGAATTGAATTCTTTGGGCAGCCTGAATGTGCAAGGAAGTTATTCTCGCCTAAGATCTCCGGGAAGAAGGCAGCCCTGCGGACAGCTGGTTTTAGCTTGCTGAGACCCAGGTCAGACTTCTGACCTACAGGAGTGTGAGATTATAAATGTATGTTGTTTTAAGCCACTAAAGTTATGGTCATTTGTTGCAGCAGCAATAGAAAATGAATACAGCTAAACTCAATACGATAAGAAGACAATCTCTCTGTTGTCATGGGCTTAGCCACTCAAATTTGCAAAATTTGTAAAAGTAGAAGCAAGTGAAGTTGGTAGTAACTCAAGTGTTAGGCTGAAGAAGTTATTGAATGGAGGGTCCGTAGGTGTTAGGTGCTATGTGAGACCCAAGCTCCACACTTTTTGATGGAAGTTCCAGCTAAAAGGAAAATGAAGAATTTTTTTACTGTAGATGGAAGGAAAAGGAATGTTTTTGTAATACAAATCTAGAAAGAAATGATCATTTAGGAAGGATAGGCTTTTGTCAAAATAATAGTAATAATAGCTCCTCAGACTTAAAAGGAGTTCTTATCCTTCCCCATCCCCAACCCCCAGATCTACTTAATTTTTTTTTTTCTTTTTGAGATGGAGTCTCGCTCTTGGCCGAGGCTGGAGTCCAGTGGTGTGATCTCGGCTCACTGCAAGCTCCGCCTCCTGGGTTCACACCATTCTCCTGCCTCAGCCTCCCAAGTAGCTGGGACTACAGGCGCCTGCCACCACACCCCGCTAATTTTTTGTATTTTTAGTAAAGATGGGGTTTCACCATGTTAGCCAGGATGGTCTCGATTTTCTGACCTCTTGATTTGCCCACCTCGGCCTCCCAAAGTGCTGGGATTACAGGCGTGATCCACCACGGCCAGCCGATCTATTTAATTTTAATATGAAAGCTCATGGTAAAATCATATGTACCAAATAAGGAAGTGCTTAAACACACACACACACACACACAGATGGAGTATGTCAAAGAGACACAGGACTCAATTGAAAGCACTCTCAGTGGCCAAAGCTGGAATGATTTGAACAACAAAATAAGTAAATCAAAGTTGGGTCAGGCACAGGAGTTCACACCTGTAATCCCAGCATTTTGGGAGGCCGAGGCAGGTGGATGGCTTGAGCCCAGGAGTTCAAAACCATCCTAGGCAACGTGGTGAAACCTTATCTCTACAGAAAAATACAAAAATTAGCTGGGCGTGGTGGAATGCACCTATAGTCCCAGCTACTCAAGATGCTGAGATGGAAGGATCACCTGAGCCTGGGGAGGTTGAGGTTGCAGTGAGCCATGATCATGCCACTGCACTCCAGCCTGGGCAACATAGTGAGACCCTATTTCAAAAAAAAAAGTGGAATTGGAGTTGGAAAATAACTTAAATATAAAGTAAATATCCCTAAGTCCACACTGATTTAAGTAAATGATTCAATAAATTGTGGAACAGAAACAAATCTCCTCTGAAGAAGAATTTAATATAATTTTTATAAATTATTTCACCCTCAAGGAAGTGGGCCATGAACTCCCCACTCCTAAGTGTGGGCTGTGCATAGTGACTTCCTTCCAAAAAGCACAATATGGAAACAGCACGGGCCGAGGAATGTCTAACTTTGCAGTGGAAAAACCTGCCAAACACTGCCTCACCTAGGAGCTCAAGGTTTTAGCCTCATCGGTGATAAGTTATGTTGATAGTGTATCCCCTTGATGTGACGTGACGTGATGAGAATAGCACTTCCCCTCTCTGGCCTTCTTTCCCAAAACCCATGACTCTATTCTTGTTGTTGTTGTATTTCCTGAGATGGAGTCTCGCTCTGTTACCCAGGCTGGAGTGCAGTGGTGCAATCTCGGTTCACTGCAACCTCCACCTCCCAGGTTCAAGCGATTCTCCTGCCTCAGCCTCCAAAGTAGCTAGGACTACAGGCACACGCCACCATCCCTGGCTAATTTTTATATTTTTAGTAGAGACTGGGTTTTGCCATGTTTGCCAGGCTGGTCTCGAACTCCTGACCTCCAGTTATCTGCCCACCTTAGCCTCCCAAAGTGCTAGGATTATAGGTGTAAGCCACGGTGCCCAGCCTCCAGTCTAATCATGAGAAAATATCAGGCAAATTCCAATTGAGGGACATTCCACAAAATACCTAACCAGTACCTCAAGACTGTCCAGGTTATCAAAACCAAGGAAAGTCTAAGAAAGTGTCAGACCAGCAGAGTCTAGGGAGACATGACTAGTAAATGTAATGTGGTATCCCAGGTAGGATCCTAGAACAGAGAAAAGACATTAGGGAAAAATAAAGGAAGTCTGAATAAAGTATGGAATTTAATTAATAATATATCAATGTTAATTAGTTGCAGTGAATATACCATATTCATGGAAGATGTTAATAACGGCAAACTGAGTGCAGGGTATGATATGGGAACTCTGTATTATCGTCACAACTTTTCTATGAATCTAAAACTCTTCTAAAAATAAGTTTATTTTTAAAAAATGAAAAAAAAATGTATTCACCTTAAAATGTTTTCTCCATGCCTGGCACCCTATATGTTTTGTAGCGTGGAAACAGGCTTTCTGTATTTTCTGCAGGGAATGAAACCTGTGTGTATGTATCTGAGCCAGCCCCCAGAGCAGTCCTGTTTTGGGGACAGGACATTTGTTCTTTGGGTAATTTAAAGGTAAAAGTGCCCACCATACTTTATTTTTTTTTGTACACTGGTTTCTCTGCCTCACATACAGCTCACTCATCATAGTATATTAAAGCTATCTATGGCCAGGCGTGATGGCTCATGCCTCTAATCCCCACACTTTGGGAAGCTGAGGCAGGAGGATTACTTGAATCCAGGAGTTCGAGACCAGCCTGGGCAACATCTCAAGCCCGCCATCTCTAAAAAAAAAAAACAAAAAAAAAATCAGTGAGGGGCAGTAATGTGCCCCTGTAGTCCCAACTACTCATAAGGCTGAGGCGGGAGGATCCCTTGAGTCCAGGAGTTCGAGGCTGCAGTGAGCCATGATTGTACAACTGCAGTCCAGCCTAGTAGACAAAGCAAGATGCTATCTAAAAAAAAAAAAAAAAAAAAAAAAAAGCTATTTAATGTTTCAAGAGTATGTTTCATCTAACAGAGTACATTCTGTGACCATTCTGAGTGTACTTTTGGGAAATAAGGAAGAATATATATTGTAGAAAACAGATGGAGCTTTGGTAGTTGCCCAGGTTGAAGGCAAACCTGGCTTGACCCCAGACCTATGGGAATCCAATTCTTGTCCCCCATGTCAAATAAGACCATTTAGAATAGCTTTCCACAATAGGATTGGAGGCAATTTTAAATCAGTTTGCACATGGAAATAAAAAATATGGACCCTCCAGCCTGTGGAGGAAGAACAGGAATTGTGTATCTCGTCTTTAACACTGGATCAATGGTGCAAACATTCACGTACTTTGTGTAACAGTTATGTACTCCATCTTCACTTGAAATGTATTCTTTCATTCCGGGAAAGATTTACCATTTTCTAAGCGGCAATTTACTTCCAGTCCCAGGGAGGATTCAGTTGGTGGTTAAAACAAACAAACAAACAAAACAAAATTTTTAAGTAGTAAAAACGCCTGTATGTATTTAGGCATTTTTTTTCAGGGGCCACTTTATCCTCTTTTACCCCTTGGCCAGCTGCTCCCTTTCATTCGTGTCCTCACTTCCCTTCAGCTCATTCCCTGCACTGACTTCTCACTGTGTAGCACGTGTGGGCTCTCAAGTGGTGGGTGAATGCATATGCCAAACAAGCATGGCAGCAGAAATAAAGGGCCAGCCCTCAGCACATTACCATCCTGGAGATGGAGGTAGACACGGAGGTAAGATAAGGAATCCTCTGTGCATTTCAGCCTCTTTCATGGCTCACCTGTTCCTCTGAGGCCACAAACCCTTCCAAGCTGGCTCCACTCTGGAGAATTTTCTCGAACATTCTATCTCTCACTGAATACTTTTCCTGAGCATCATTCTCCAAATTGAGCAAGAGATAGTGTGATACTTGGCAGAATTCATCCCCATTCCCCTTTTTAAAAAATCTGATATTTGATACATACAGAAGAATATGTGTAACATAAATGTGAGGCATACATCCTGCTAATAAAATGGACACCTTGAGCTCCCCCCACCCAACCTGAGGACGGAGGCATTATCAGTACCACCCTATTCTACATCTTCCTCCCCGCCCCCCCGAGAGGGACCACTACCCTGAACTGTGTAATTATCATTCTTTTGTTTTTTCAAAATTTATACTTTTATCACATAAGTAGGTAACTCTAAGCAGTATATTGCTTCACTTTTGACTTTGAGGTTACAAAAGAAGCAGTCTCAACTGCAACTCTCTTTTTAGTCTCAATCTTAGGTTTCCAAGGTTCATCTACATTGTGTCTAAACTAGAACCTATTTATATTTGCTTCTATATAATATGCTATCATATGAATATTCCACAGTTTACTTATTCCTTCTCCTGATTTGGGGCACTGGGGCTTTTTTCCAGGTTTTTGCCGTCGTGATCAATGACATAGTGAACATTTTTGGCAGATGTCTCCTAGAGGCACCCGTGTGAGCGTTCCCTAGTGCAATCACTCCCAAGGGTGAGGTGGCATCAGAATTGCTTGGGAAGAGCACATATTGCTGCGCCCCATCCCCAGAACTTCTGATTCAGTGGGCCTAGGGTGGGGCCAGAGATGTTGCATTTTTCCTAAGTTTCCAGGTGAGGCTGAAGCTGCTGCTCCAGGCTCCACTTTGGGAACCACGGTCTAAGGTATAGGAGTGGGGTGGCTGGGCTGTAGGGTGTGTGTGCCTGCTTCACATTATAAAATAATGCCCAATTGTTTTACCATGTTGCTGTGACACTTTATTTTCCTGTGACAGTATGAAAAGTTCCACTGAACCACAGTTTCACCAACTCTTAATATTATTCATCCCCCTTCTCTGCATTCAATGTGACTGAAACTTAGACACTGAGACTAGTATGTTTGACATTTTATTTAAAGAGCATAGGGGACTTTATGTCATTTGGGTGTGTTTTTCCTTGGGCTTAACAAGCAGAAGAATGGGCTCTAACAGGTTTTCCAAGGAAAGTAAACAGTGAACAATTCATATAACTTTAACAGATTGTCTTTAGCAGAGTCAGGGAGAGCCTGATGGTGTAGCCATTTAGGTCCATTTTAAGTAGCCATTACAAAAGCGGAGATGGTTCCTAACATGTTAGCTGAGACCATCGACGAACATGTTTTTGTCTGTTCTTTCATTGGAATATAATGTTGTTTAATCAAAAGGCACTTCATTTTGAAAAGACTCAGAGGAGAGGTGATTGAAATTGCTTGTGACAGATAAGATGATTGTGGATTAATTTATCACATGCCAGAACTGGAAGAAGATGGAGAAGGACATTTATTTTTATTCTTATATTTTTATTTTTTTCAGACAGGGTCTCACTCTCTCACCCAGACTGGAGTGCAATGGCACAATCTCGGCTCACTGCAACCTCCACCTCCCGGGTTCAAGCAATTCTCCTGCCTCAGCCTCCTAAGTAACTGGGATTACAGGCACACACCACCACGCCCGGCTAATTTTTGTATTTTTAGTAGAGATGGGGTTTTGCCATGTTGGCCAGGCTGGTCTCGAACTCCTTAACTCAAATGATCCACCTGCCTCGGCCTCCCAAAGTGTTGGGATTATAGGCATGAGCCACCACACCCAGCCAGAGAAGGACATTTAAATAAATAGGAGTGTTGGCCAGGCACTGTGGCCCATGCCTGTAATCTCAGCACTTTGGGAAGCTGAGGCGGGCAGATCACCTGAGGTCAGGAGTTCGAGACCAGCCGAGCCAAAGTGGCAAAACCCCATCTCTACTAAAAACATAAAAAATTAGCCGGGTGTGGTGGCAGGCGCCTGTAACCCCAGCTACTTGGGAGGCTGAGGCAGGAGAATCACTTGAACCCGGGAAACAGAGGTTGCGGTGAGCCGAGATCGCACCACTGCACTCCAGCCTGGGCAACAAGAGCGAAACTCCATCTCAAAAATTAAATAAATAAATGGGAATGCAGATTTCTTTGTGCAGTAAATGGTACAATTACTTGGCTCATGAGGTAGCACAGTCGAATATGGTGGGAACCGTATCAGCTTTCGTCAGCCAGACCCAAGTTTGATTCCAGCTCCTCTAGAGAAGCCCGAGTGTGAGAAAGGGCACAAGGTGCTTGGTCTCTCCTTAGCTTCAGCTTCCTCATCTATAAATTTGGATCACTCCTGTGTGCCTCGCAGGGCTGCTGAGTTTCCATGAGAACTTATGGAAAGCACCTGGCACATAGTAGGGCACTTAGTAAGTGTCATGTCTACTCTTTTTCCATTCAAACAGATTTTATAAGAACAGTAACTATTCCTCTTCATACCCATTAGGATGGCTGTTATTGTTATTATTTATTTATTCATTATTATTATGTTTTTTGAGATGGAGTCTTACTCTGTCACCCAGGCTGGAGTGCAGTGGCATGATCTCGGCTCACTGCAACCTCTGCCTCCCGGGTTCAAGTGATTCTTCTGCCTCAGCCTCCCGAGTAGCTGGGATTACAGGCACGCGACACCACGCCCAGCTAATTTTTGTATTTTTAGTAGAGACGGGATTTCACCATGTTGGCCAAGATGGTCTTGATCTCTTGACCACGTGATCTGCCTGTCTCGGCCTCCCAAAGTGCTGGGATTACAGGCGTGAGCCACCATGCCCGGCCATATTATTTATTTTTTCAGAAAGAGTGTCGCTCTGTCATCCAGGCAGGAATACAGTGGCATGATTGTAGTTCACTGCAGCCTTGACCTCCTAGGCTCAGATGATCCTCCCACCTCAGCCTCCCAAGTAGCCAGGACTATAGGCATAAGCCATCACACCCAGCGAATGTTTTGTAGATTTTGTAGAGGCAGGGTATTGCCCAGGCTGAGGATAGCTATTATTGAAAACAACAACAACCCCAAAAAGGAAAATAGCAAATGTCAGTGAAGAGATAGAGAAACTGGAACCCTTGTGCATCGCTTGTGGGAATGTAAAATGGTGCAACGGCTACAGAAAACAGTATGGTGGGTGCCCCCAAAATGAAACAGAATTACCATAGGATCCAGCAATCCCACTTCTGGGTATACCCCAAAGAATCGAAAGTAGGATCCTGAAGAGATATTTATACATCCATGTTCACAGCAGCATTGTTCAGAATAGCCAAGAGGTGGAAGCAACCCAACTGTCCGTTGACGGGCGATTGGAAAAACAAAATGTGGTCTATACATACAATGGAATATCATTTAGCCTTAAAAAGAAGGGAAACTCAGGCACATGCTAACAACATTGAATGAACTTTAAGGACATTATGCTCAGTGAAATAAGCCAGTCACAAAAGGACAAAGAGTGTGTAATTCCATTGATACGATGTCACGAGAGGAGTCAAATCCATAGAGACAGAAAGTAGAATGGGGGCTGGGCGCAGTGGCTCAAGCCTGTAATCCCAGCACTTTGGAAGGCCAAGGCGGGAGGATCACCTGATGTCGGGAGTTTGAGACCAGCCTGGCCAACATGGTGAAACCCCATCTCTACTAAAAATACAAAAAATCAGCCGGGTGTGGTGGCATACGCCTGTAATCCCAGCTACTCGGGAGGCTGAGGCAGGATAATCCCTTGAATCTAGGAGGCAGAGGTTGCAGTGAGCCAAGATCTTGCCACTGCACTCCAGCCTGGGCAACAGAGTGAGACTCTGTCTCAAAAAAGAAAATGGAAGGGGAAGGGGAAGGGGAGAGGAAAGAGTTTACCTGGGATTGGGCAGAGGAGGGAATAAAGAATTATTTAGTGAGCCTATAGTTTTCATTTTGCAAGATGAAATGAGGTCTGCAGATGGTGGTGGTGGTTGTACAGTGTGAATGTACCTAATGCCACTGAACTGTGCACCTAAAAGTAGATAAGATGGTAAGTTTCATGTTGTGTATATTTTACCACAATAAAAACAAAAAGAATAGTAACTATCGCCATTTGTACCTCTGAGTTCACTGTTTACAAAGCCCTGTCCCATATCTAATTCTCGTAACACCCTGAGAGACACTATTTCCATGATCCTCATTTCCTGCCACTTCACCTTTCCTGCCTTGCCTCACTGGTATTTGTACTGATATTCTGCCTTTCCCACTGTACACCATTTTCACGTTGGAACAGCTGTGTGCATGAGTCACGGCTTCATAGCTTATCTAACGTTTGGACGACAGGATCATTGTAGACAGGAGACATTTGACCTGTTCTCTTCCTTGGCTCCGCAAAGAGATGTCAGCAGGAAGAGAGCCCACATTAATGAGAACTTACTATGGGCCAGATGCTTGACAAGCTTGATCTCATTTAAACTTCACCAAACAAATCTACCTCTGAGGTAGATTCAATTACTAGTCTCATTTTATACGTGACAAATCAGACACCGACCTCAAAAACATGCTGAGTGAAAGAAACCAGCTGCAAAAGACCATATACTGTGTGATCCCATCTATAGGAAATGTCCACAACAGATAAATCTCTAGAGACAGAAGGTAGATTGGTGGTTGCCTATGGGATGGGAGTTTAAGGGGAAATGGGGAGTGACTGCTGGTGAGTATGAGGTTTCTTTTGGGGGTGATGCAAACGTTCACTGTGGAGACTGTAGAGATGGTTGCACAACTCTGTGAATATCTGAAAAGACATTGAATTATGCACTTTAAATACATAAACTGTATGGTGTGTGAATTATATCTCAATAAAGCTGGGTTTTCAAATCTTATTTAGAACAAAAACAAAACAGGCAAAAAAAAAAAAAAAAAAACAGTTAAGAAATTGCCCAATGTTACAGAGCTAGCAAGTAACAGAGCTGGGATTTGAACCAGGAAAGTTGAGTTCAGAGTCCACACTTCTGGCTTTCTCTCTTCCGTTCATCTGCCTGAGAAACTCTTCCTGCTCCTTTGAGACACAGCTCAACTCTACTCTTCTGCAAGATATCCCTGCTTTCCAGGCAGCCTCCACGATCCTTCTCTTGGGGCCTCGCTGTCCAAAAAACAGCTCCTCTAGAGAGCTTTTCACAGTGCACTGTGAGGCAGTCTACCCATTTGCTTTCTCAGTATAACTCCATGGGTGCTTCTAGAGAGGAGAAAATGGGTTCTTCCCATCTATATTCCCAGGGCCTACCTCGGGTCGGGCACCGGTTATGTGTATCAAGTCCCGACAATGTGGCTGAAACCCTGGGACATAGGCCAGATCCTTCTACCAAGCGTCCTTTGGCACCAGAATCAAATAAGACTCCTGCTTGTGGTCCCAGTTACTCGGGAGGCTGAAACAGGAGGATCTCTTGAGCCCAGGAGTTCGAGGCTACAGTGAGCTGTGTGTGCCTCTGCGCTCCAGCCTGGGCAACAGAGTGAGGCCCCATCTCTATCTTGCATAGCCTGTGTAGTTGGTAAGATGGGAGACTAGGTCAGAATGTACAGAATTTGGGGGAAATGCATTGTTGCCTCTAGAAAAACATCTGCAAGTTCACGTCCAAGTGGTAGAAATAAACACTATTTCCTTGTACATAGAGGTAACACTTCTCAACTTTTCTTATGGTTTGACTGTCTTTCTTCCTGTTGTAGTTTATGGAACATAGCCTTAGAAGATTAGTCAGAACTGAGCTGAAATTGGACATAGGTAGGAATTTTAAGAAAAATTAACTCTCCACAAAAAGATCCAACGTTTATGAAATGTTGATGTTTGTAGACACACACACACACAAAGACTGAATGGAAACACATCGAAGTGTTCACAATAATAGCAGCTCACGTTATTTAACTCTTATGTACTAAGTGCTTTACATTAGTATAGTATAATATTATGATAGATTACATTATAATCTCATTTAATCCTCATACTATTCTTCATCTCCCACTTTACTAACAGAGAAACTGAACTGCAGAGAGACGTGTTTGATCCCTTTTCTGAACAGTGGGATTATGAATGGTGTTTTGCATTTTCTGAATTTCCTATAATGAAGATATATTATGGTGAATAACAAATATGAAATGTTATTATAATCAAACGTTGTTAAAAACAAACCATAAGAAACAGGAACTGCTGAGAAGAAAACACTTGCCTAGATGATAAGCCTCCTCTGAATTGGGAATTGTGGAGCTCACAGTAGCCTGCTCATCATAGACATGACTGATTTGAGAGTTTTTATCCTGCCTCCAAGGTTTACTCAATTCATCTTACTTTCAGAATCATCAATAGATACCTTACATTGCACGTTGTTAAATCGCAGAGAACTGGGCCTAGTGGCCCACTTGGGGAACTCACACCTCCACACTGCTGACCCGGGTCTTCTAATAAAAACACACGCATCTCTACTGAATCCTGCAATTGGGACTCATTTGAAAAGAAAACAAAGATAAGGTTGAAGTGGGTTTCATGAAAGAAAACTCTTTATGTGCTTGATGACTTTTTGGCAAAGGAAAGAGGGGAAGTGTGCTGCCGTCAAGCGTCTCCTTGGGCCGCCTCAGGGTCCAGCCAGCCCGACATGGCATGAGGTCAACATTTGTCTCACTGAGGACCAAGGGAAGGGAGGTGCTGAGGTTCACCGACATCTCAAACTGTTTCAAGGCTGATAAAAGATGCTGCATAAATGATTTTTCAGATTTCTAAAACGTAAAGATGTTGAGGTTCCATTGTTTTCTATTTGATGGCCACTACCTGATGCCGAGTCTCGAGAGGACCTTTTCTGCCTTCCTTGCCATATGGCAGATGATTTTCACAGGCCCGTGGACAGACGTTAGAGAGAAGATGGCCGGTCATGTCATTGGCAGGATGTGGCTCCCACATCAGGGTTGGGCATGAGAGAAGTGTCTGGCCTTGTTGGAGAGAGGTTGGAGGGCCTTCAGCTTGCTTTCAAGCTTTAAGCCATGCTGGTGCCCTCTTCAAGAAAAGGAATCTTTTTTGTTCTGTGTTTAAGTTTTCATTTCTGGTTGAGTGTAGGGATCTGGCATTATTTATAGAGTATTAAAGAAGTTTCCCAAAGGGCTTGACCTATCGGAAGAGTCCACCTTCGTGGTGACAGCCAGGATGCCGATAAGCTGCTTTTTACCCTTCAGCAGATGAGAACATGCATTCAGCTGTCATCACTTCTCAGGCATAAAGGAAACTCACTTCACAGGTGCTGGGAGCACCAGGGCACACCCCGCATCACAACACAATGTCTGCAAGACACACACACACCTGGCCTGGGCAGCAGTATGGTGGACAAGACCAGGGGATGGCATCCAGAAATAGAGATGTGCCACCAAGAAGGAGATTGGGCTGGGGGTCATGAAAAGTGGCCAGAATGTGGATGACAGCAGATGGGACAAGCAGAAGGCTGAACATCAAGGAAGTTCATGCACATTGAGCTCACATTTCATGCCTCTGGCCTGCTGTTTCTGCATTTCCTGCAGATGAAATGGATGGAGTAGATGGTCCCTGGTCGGTTTTGCAGGTCTCCCATGTGCCATCATGGTCCCTTCTAAGTAGGAACAGGTAGATGGAAGCAGGTGGCTTCTGAATGAGGTCTGGTGCCTGGGGATGAGGAATCTGGAGACCCTTGGCAAATCCAAGTGAGAAGAGAGACTCCTTTAATAAGGACCCCAAGGAAGGCAGAGCAGAAGTCTCTGCCTCAGAGCAGGGACACAAGTGAATTGATTTAAGGAGGAGGGAATTTAAAAAAAAATCTTAGCAAAACCTGAACTGCCTAAGGTTTTATCGAAAGCAAAATAATCAATACCCGTGATAGTTATTATCACAAAGACAGCACACAGCATTGTGTAGTAAAATAGTTATTTACTGGCTTTCTTGCCGACAGAGTTTTGAGCTATCTGAGAGCAAGGAGTCCTTCATCTCTGTCCTGTTGTCCGGCTGGAATAGACATTGAATGAAGCTCCAGGACCCAGTGAACGGAGAAAGCCTGGCGAGAGAGGGAAAGTGCTCCATTCCTCCCACCCCTCATTCCAGATTGAACTGAGAGGGTCAAATACAGACCCAGTATTTGAAACAGCACTTTGGATGGCAAAAGGTTACCCCCACGAAGGTCTAAAGTCTCAAGGTGATGTTCATTAGCATCGTCATGTGTATTTCTCTGGCCAAGACAGATAATGAAAGAAATGAAAGGAAGAACAAAGCAAGGGTCACTCAGTCGCAAAACAGGCAGTGAGAGTGTAGTTTCTAGAAGGAATTAGCCACAGGTCATGGAGCAGTTCACCAAGTCATTCAGATTCATGTTTCTTCATGTTTGTGCTCATTTAAAAACAGCCAAAGTCAACACAGAAAAGTAGTAAACCTTCTGCCTTCGTGGCCTTTCGTTTCCTTTCTCTTAAGTGGGGTGCCTACTGCACCCCACCGCATTTCCTGCTAGTAACAAGGTACCCAATGAATTTGGCAGTCTTTTTCTTTTTTCAACTTTTCTGCCTTTGGCCAATGTTTCCACTCTTGTTTTATTTTATTTTATTATTTATTTATTTTTATTTATTTATTTATTTATTTTTGAGATGGAATCTTGCTCTGTCACCCAGGCTGGAGAGCAGTGGCATGATGTCGGCTCACTTCAACTTCTGCCTCCCGGGTTCAAGTGATTCTCCCACTTCAGCCTGCCGAGTAGCTGGGATTACAGGCGCCCACCACCACGGCAGCCTAATTTTTGTATTTTTCATAGAGAAGGGGTTTCACCATGTTGGCCAGACTGGTCTCGAACTCCTGACTTCAGGTGATCCACCCACCTCGGCCTCCCAAAGTGCTAGGATTATAGGCCCCACTCTTGTTTTAAAATTATAGGCCCCACTCTTGTTTTAAAATGACACATTGAGAACAAATGAAAGAAGGCTATTAGTTGTAAAGTTATTTCTAAAAATGGAGGAAATAAATGAGATGTAAAATTGTGAACAATGTACTTGACTCCCAGCTGTGTGTTCATCACATTAGAACTGCAAATGTCAGAATTTATTTTCCCACTCAGTGGTTTGACAAAATGGTAATAAGTTGCTTACACACACGATTGTGTGTTTAAAAAGGCTGTAGCTTCTTTTAATTAGAGATTGATTCCACTGTTAGCCTGGCAAGTGGTCCAGCTTTTAGCATGAAGACAGGATCGGTTCTCGATGAGAAGTTGCTGTTATCTATGGTGGAGTGGGGAGATATTCTAGGGCTGATTATCCACCCGTCGGCATCCTCTGACTTGAGTCATTTTGGTCATTTCCCTGCTTATCAGTACCCATAACAGAGAAAAAAATGTAGGGTCAAGAACCTGAAAGTCAAAGCAATTAATTTGACTTTTTACTTACAGCTTTTTATTTCCACGCTATTTTTTTCAAAATGTAAATATCTTTATTATTATTTTCTGTTTGTAGAAGTAATATGTGCTTATTATAAATATATATATATATAAACAATTCAGAAATATATCAAGTATAAAGTCCTATTGCAAATTCTACTCCCCCAAAATAACTACTATTAGGAGTTTTATCTATATCCATACAGGTCTTTCTGTCCATGACTGAAACATATGCTACCATTTTGGTTTCCTAATGGGATCATATTACTTATGGAATTCTGTAACTTTTCTTTCTCCCAATGTGCTGATGTCATATGGCTGATAAAATGTGACAGTGTGCTTAAAGTGTTTAGCCCAGCACCTGTCACACAGTTAGGACTCAGTAAGTGGCAACATTTATTCAAAGGAGATTTGGAGGTTGTCTTTGACTTTCATATTAGCATTCCCTATTTACCATGGATAATTGAGAATTTATATAAAATGTCAGAGAAGAGAGACTTACAGAAAGGAATCTAAAAATCCATTCTATGGGGCTTGACATGGGATCTCTGAGATCTCAAAGATGCCACGTACGGCTGTGTGATGCGTGCACTGCACAAAGGCCCCCAGCTGAGGGGTAAGCCCACCCTGCCTGCACTCCATAGCTGCAACCATGGGGCCTTTTTCTTCTCAGAGGGGAGTTTCTTTCCAGTTTGCACAGATTGGTGCTATACCCGCTAGTGACATCTCTTTGACTACTGGTAAGAGGTTGCTTAATTTTGTGTTTTATGGCCCAGAGGAAGAGTACGGCCAGAAAAAAACACATCCAGGCAGGCAGTGTCTAGAAGGCAACAGTGGGGGCTCCGGGGAAGTCAGCAAGGTCAGCAAGGCACAGAGGGTTTTGTTCCGTTAATCAGGCACAGTGGGGCTCAGAAGGCTCTAGAAGGATAGAATCACATGGGACCAGTGTGGTTCAGTCGTCCAGTTGGCCCTGGAGATGTAGCAGAGGCAGGTGAAGTCTGTCCTCTCACAGAGCTTTCACTTTATCATAAAGTGCATAAATACATGAGAGGTAATTTGAGGTGGGGCAAGTGCTGTTGAAAACAAACACAGACTGTGATGATTGAATGCAGGTGGGGAGTGGGGCAGGTTACTCTTCAGGTGGCCAAGGGTCTGGGGAAGTGATATTGAAGCTGAGACCTGCATCCAGCAGTGTGAATGAGGAACTGGGGAAGAGCATTCCAGGCGGAGAGAATAGCAGATGCAGAGGCCCTGTGGCAGGCCAGCGTAGCTGAGGCACAGTGAACAAGGGGAAGAGTGTGACGATATGAGGCTGGGGATGAGGCAAGACTTCGAGCATGCAGGGCCCTGTAAGGCAGTGAGGAGCTGCAGTTCTTTCCTTTTGTACAGCGCGGCGCCGTTGAAGGATTCTAAGCAAAGGAGTGATGAGATCCAATTTATATTTTTAAGTGATCGCTCTCATAATGAAACATTAACAACTTACTCTGACACTGGGAGGAAACAGTGTTGTATGTGAGCAAGAAAAGAAGCAGAAACATCCGCTAGGGGCTGGGTGCAGTGCCTCATACCTGTAATCCCAGCACTTTGGGAGGCCGAGGCAGGTGGATCGCTTGAGCCCAGGAGTTCAAGACCAGCTTGGGCAACATGGCAAAATCCCGACTCCACTAAAAATACAAAAATTAGCCGGGCGTCATGGCACACACCTGTAGTCCTACCTACTCGGGAGGCTGAACCACGAGAATCGCTTGAACCTGGGAGTTGGAGGTTGCAGTGACCTGAGATCACACCACTGTCCTCCAGCCTGGGTGACAGAGAGACAGTATGTCTCAAAAAAAAAAAAAAAAATTCCACTAGAAACATGCACAGTGGTCCAGACCAGCAGTGAGGTCTTTGTGGGGTGACTGTGCAGATGGCAGGTAGTCCGATTTGAGATGTTGGGATGCAGGACCCACCATTTCAGGGGAACCAGGCAAATTATCATGAAAGAGACTGGAGACGTAAGGGTTAAAACAGGTCCCTTGGCTTTGGGGTTCGAGGTTGGAGTGTGGTTACAAGAACAGGGAGAAAATCCACACCTCAGAGCCTCTGAGCCATCATGCCAGGCTCCTTAAATTCAAGAGGTGGATTCTCCCAGTGCCTGCTCTCACCTATAAAAGACTTAAGAGACTTGTTCATTTCTTCTGGTTCTTGAAGTCCTACCACGCATCAAGAACATTCTGGTTCTTGAAGACCCATTGAGAAGCAATGAACGTGAACATTTTAACGTACCATACTACAAAGCAGTAATTTGATACTGGGGGAAGAGGGAACAAAGGAATGGTGCTATTAACTGTTCACTGGGGACTGTGAGTCATCATCCCTTCCAGACAAGTCCCCTCTCTCTAAAGAGAGAAATCTGGTACTAAAACTGGAGAAGGACGGAAATAAATTGAAACCCATTTCATTTTAATGTCATGCCCTTGAAAATCCCACAGGATTCCCTGTAAGATCCTGCTGTACCCTCTGAATTATCTGAGGAAGCTTAATCATGCCCAGTAGAGTTTGCGGGTTAAGGATTTGGATGGGAACTGTGGATAAATGTGCCTGTGACTTCTGTAAGTTTTAAGTTCCTTGATGAGGAATAAATCAGCAAAGGTCATCGTCTCCCCGGGGCAGTGGATGTTTTAATGATCATTCCTCTGGCTACTTTTGGCAGAATTCAGATTAAGGAAGTAAATGATGGCAACTTAAAGGCAAAATGTGGCAGAGGGGACTTGAGCCTCCCGCAGCTCTCAGCTACCTCTCACATTAGGGGAAGGCATGTTGTTTCTCAGATGACCAATTTAAGCTCCTACCCATAGCAAATAGAAGGAAGGGCGTCACTCCGCCACCTGCCACCCCATCCCCTGGAAATGGGGGTCCTCCTGGACACTGTAGCTTCCCCAGGTCAAAACCAAGAGAGCTGGACCCTGCTAGCAGCCCTTCCTCCTCCATTACTTGCCCGTCCCTCAGGAAGTGACTCAAAGGTTGACTGCATTCCCAGGAGGGTTTGTCTTCAGTGCACACACACACAAGAAAGTCGCATCACACTTTGAGGCTTGATAGTATAACCAGAGCTATTTGTTTTAAACCATAGCTCTTATTTCTTGCAGCTTTCTTGAGCTATAATTGACATACAATAGTCTGCACATACTTGACAATTTAATGAGTACACAAATGCATACAAATACATGCATTCCTGAAACCATTTAAGCGACTTAGGAAAGGAACAGATGTGTCATGCCCAAGCATCCTTATGCCCTCTTGGGTTTTTTTTTGTTTTGCTTTGTTTTGTTTCTGAGATGGAGTTTCGCTCTTGTTGCCCAGGCTGGAGGGAAAATGGCGCGATCTTGGCTCACTGCAACCTCTTCCTCCAGGGTTCAAGCGATTCTCCTGCCTCAGCCTCCTGAGTACCTGGGATTATAGGTGTGCGCCACCACACCTGGCTAGTTGTGATATTTTTAGTAGAGACGAGGTTTCACCATGTTGGTCAGGTTGGTCTCGAACTCCTGACCTGAAGTGATCTGGTGGGCTCGAACTCCCAAAGTGCTGGGATTACAGGTGTAAGCCACCACGCCCAGCCTTGTGCCCTCTTATTTGTTTGTTTGTTTTGTTTTGGGGGTGGGGGATGGAGCCTTGCTCTGTCGCCCAGGTGGAGTGCAGTGGCGCAATCTCGGCTCACTGCAAGCTCCACCTCCTGGGTTCATGCCATTCTCCTGCCTCAGCCTCTCAAGTAGCTGGGACTACAGGCGCCTGCCACCACACCCGGCTAATTGTTTTTGTATTTTTTTTAGTAGAGATGGGGTTTCACTGTGTTAGCCAGGATGGTTTTGATCTCCTGACCTCATGATCTGTCCGCCTCAGCCTCCTAAAGTGCTGGGATTACAGGCATAAGCCACTGTGCCCAGCCTTATGCCCTCTTATAGCTCACCCCTCCCTTCCCTGTCCCTGGGTAACCAGCGATCTGCTCTCTGTCACTATGAATTACTTTGCATTTTCTAGAATTGTACGGAATTGGAATTGCACAATATATGTTCTTTTCTGATTGGCTTCTTTCACTCAGCATAAATCATTTCGAGATTTATTTATATTGTTACATGCATCAATAATGTGTTTCCTTGTTTTGGCTGTCCAATTCTTTAAGCATCATTTGTTAAAAACATGTTTCTTTTCCAAGTGAATTGCCTTGGCACTGTAAGGGAGGAAAAATATGTTTTCCCTGTATCCTCCTAGGTTCTTAAGTTGGCCCTGTAAATTAAGCTGATGAAAGACAGATTAAACAAACAGGTTTATTAACATGTGTTTATGTATGGGAGCATTCACTGGTGAGTAACAACAAGGTTGGTTAGGACTTGGGCTTACACAGCACCTTAACAAAACATCAATATATTTTTAAAGAAGTGACAAGACACAGGAAAAGGACTGTAAGTTTCTAGGGGAGCAAATTGTGGGAAGGTAAATGTATGGGGGAACTAGTGGAAGATAAGGGCTAAAGGGCTAGTTAATAAGGTTTGTTACGTAGATTCCTCTGGTGCCAGTTGCTGGGCTGATAAAGATCTAGAGTTATCTCCTGTGAGTAAAGTTTGTCCTTCCTGGTAAAGAAAAAAGGTAGGGTCACCTTTACAAATTTATGTCCCTATTTTAGGAGAAGAGCAGAAACTTCTTTCTTTCTTTCTCTCCCTTTCTTTCTTTCCTTTTTTTTTTTTTTTTTGAGACAGGGTCTTGCTCTGTCTCCAGGGCTGGAATGCAGTGGTGTAATCTCAGCTGGCTGCAACCTCTGCCTCCTGGGCTCATGCCATCCTCCCTCCTCAGTCCCCAAAGTGCTGGGATTTGCACCTTTTCAAATATCTGCTTCTTCTCAGTTGCCTTCAGCTCAGAATAATCCTTATGCCAAAGCAGCACATTTGGGGGTGGCATATTCTGCTACCCTTCAGCATCTTTGTAAAGAATCAGTTGACCAGGTATGTGTGGGTTTATTTCTAGGCTTTCTATTGCGTTCCACTGATGTACATGTCTGTCTTTACACAATCACATTATCTAGATTATTGCAGCTGTATAATAAGTCTTGAAATCAAGTAGCGTAAGTCTTGTTAAAAGAAAAACTTTAGGCAAATTAAATTTAGTAGAGTTGAATTGAGCAAAGAACGATTTATGAATCATGCAGATCCTTGAACTAGGACAAATTCGGTGAGACTCTGGGGCTGCTACGTGCGTGGATAACATTTCTAACGGAAAAAGGGAAGAGATGTACAGAAAACAGAAGCAAGGCAGAGAAAAAGCCCAGTTGGCTCCAGCATGGCGTTTGCCTTATTGAACATGATTTGAACAGTTGGCCGCCTGCAACTGGCTGACACTAGACTGAGACTCAGCTATTTGTTACAAAGGCAGATTCCTATTTGCTTTTCAATTTGTTTACGCACTAAGTTAGGTTGCAGTTTGCTATGTAGGACTTGGACGGAGGCTTCTAAAGCCCAAATTTCGTTTAACGACCTCTAACATTGTTCTTTTTCAAAGTTGCTTTGGCATTCCAGGTTCTTTGTATTTCCATGTGCATTTTAAAATTGTCAGTTGCTACAAAAATGCTGCTGGAATTTTGATTAGAATTGCATTGGATCAATCTGGGGAGAACTGACATCCTAATAAAATATTGTCTTCTGAGCCATAAACATGGCATATCTCTCCACTTATTTAGGTCTTTTTAAGTTTCTCTCAGTAATGTTTTGTAGTTTTCAGTGTACTGGTCTTGTACATCTTTTGTCAAATTTCCTTAGTATTTTATATTTTTGATGCTATTGTACATGATATCTTAGTTCCATTTTTTATTGTCCATTGCTAGTATATAGAAATAGAATTGTTATATTTTGTGTCCTGCAACTTTGCCTAACTTATTTATTAGTCTTGGTCCTCTGCTAGATTCCATTGAATTGTTTACATAGATAATCATGTCTACTGTGAATGAAATGAAGGCTGTTTTACTTTCTTTTTTTCAAATTATTATTATTATTTTTTGAGACGGAGTCTCGTTCTGTCACCCAGGCTGGAGTGCAGTGGCGCAGTCTCAGCTCACTGCAAGCTCCGCCTCCTGGGCTCACGCCATTCTCCTGCCTCAGCCTCTCAGAGTAGTTGGGACTACAGGCGCCCGCCACCATGCCCGGCTAATTTTTTTTTTTGTATTTTTAGTAGAGACGGGGTTTCACTGTGGTCTCGATCTTCTGACCTCATGATCCGCCCGCCTCGGCCTCCCAAAGTGCCGGGATTACAAGCATGAGCCACTGCGCCCGGCCTACTTTCTTTTTTCTTTTTTTTTTTTTTGAGCTGGAGTCTGTCTCTGTCACCCAGGCTGGAGTGTAGTGGGACAATCTCGGCTCATTGCAACCTCTGCCCCCCAAGTTCAAGCCTACTGAGTACCTGGGATTACAGGAGCCCACCACCACGCCTGGCTAATTTTTGTATTTTTAGTAGAGATGGGGTTTCTCTATGTTGGCCTGGCTGGGGGCTCAGACTCCTGACCTCAAGTGATGTAACCGCCTCAGCCTCACAAAGTGCTGGGATTGTAGGCTTGAAACACCGTGCCTGGGCTCTGTTTTACTTTCTTCACAATGCTTTTTATCTCTTTTTCTTGCCTGATTACACTAAAACCTCCAGCACAATGTTGAATAGCAGTGGTGAGAGTGGCTATCCCACACTTGTTCCTGATTGTAGGGGGAAAGCATTGTCTCTCATCATTAAATATAACGTTAATATTAGCGGTAGGGTTTTTGTATTTACCCTTTATGACACTGATGAAGTTCCTATCCATTCCTAGTTTGCTGAGAATTATCACCATGAATGGATGTTGGATTTTGTCAGTGATTGTTCTGCATCTACTAAGTGATTACATGGGTTTTTTTTTAGTCCATTGATATGGTAAATTACATTGATTTTCAAATATTAAACAAATAGAGCAGGTGGGGCGCAGTGGCTCATGCCTGTAATCTCAGCACTTTGGGATGCTGAGGCTGAAAGATCTTTTGAGTTCAGGAGTTTGAGACCAGCCTGGGCAATATGGCAAAACTCTGTCTCTGCAAAAAATACAAAAAATTAGCCAGGGGTGTTGGTGCATGCCTGTAGTCCCAGCTACTTGGGAGACTGAGGTGGGAGGATCACCTGAGCCCAGGAAGTTGAGGCTGCAGTGAGCTGAGATCACTCCACTGTACCCCAGCCTGGGTGACAGAGCAAGACCCAGTCTCAAAAAATTTAAAAAGAAAACAAAACCCAAAATAGTCCTGGGATAAATTCTCCTTAATTATGATGTATTACCATTTTTATACATTGTTGGATTCAAACATGCTGAAATTATGTAAGAATTACTGTGTCTGTGTTCATGAGAGATACTGGTATGTACTTTTGTCTTTTTTTTCTTTATGTTGGAGTAATGCTGAACTCATAGAATGAATTGGAAAGCACTTCCTCTTCTATTTTCTTTAAGTTTGAATAGAGTTGGTATTATTGATTCCTTACTGATCCTTACTGATTTTCTATTTGTTATGTCATTTATTGAGAGATGGTTGGCCAGGTGTGGTGGCTCACACTTGTAATCCCAGCACTTTGGGAGGCCAAAGCTGGAGGATTGCTTGAGCCAAAGATCCAAGACCAGCTTTGGCAACATGACAAAACACCATCTCTACAAAAAATTTAAAAATTAGCCAGGTGTGGTGGTGCACACCAGTAGTCCCAGATACTGGGGGGTGGGGAGGTGCCGGGTGGGAGGATCACTTGAGCTCAGGAGGCCAAGCCTGCAGTGAGCCATGATCACGCCACTGTACGTCAGCCTGGGTAACAGAGAAAGACCCTGTCTCAAAATAAAACCAAAACAAATACGAAAGAGAGAGAGAGATGGTTGTTGAAATCTTCAGCCCTAATTTTCAGTTATAATTGCAAATTTGTCTATTTCTACATACAGTTCTAGCAATTTTTGCTTCACATATTTTGAATCTCTGTTATTAGGTGCATAAACATTTAGAATTTTTATGTTCTCTTGATGATTTTGTCTCTTTATCCATTATAGAAGATCTTCTTAGAATGGATCCTCTTTACCATGGTAATATTCTTTGCCCTAACCTATACTTTTCTTTTGTGACTACCACTCCAGTTTTATTTTGGGTTAATGTGGAATATCTTTTTTAGTGGGGGGGCAATCTCACTCTGTCACCCAGGCTGGAGTGCAGTGGTACAATCTTGGCTCACTGCAACTTTCGCCTCCTGGGTTCAAGTGATTCTCCCGTCTCAGCCTCCCAAGTAGCCGGGATTACAGGTGTGCATCACCCTGCCTGGCTAATTTTTGTATTTTTAGTAGAGATGGGGTTTCACCATGTTGGCCAGGCTGGTTTCGAACTCCTGACCCCAGGTGATCCACCCACCTCAGCCTCCCAAAGTGCTAGGATTACAGGCATGAGCCACCACGCCCATCCTGGAATATCTTTTTTCTTCCTTTTGTATCTAACCCTTTGTGTCTTTATAGTTAAAAATGGGTTTCTTGTAGGCAGCATATAATTGAATCTTGACTTCTTTTTTTTTTTTCCAATCTGACAATCAGTGCCTTCAAATTTGGTGTTCAAAGGTTTACATTTAATATGTTTATTGGTATGGTTGGGTTTAAATATACCATTTTTTATTTTATCTTTTTCTATCATTTGTTCTCTTTTTCCTCATTTTCTGCCTTTTTAAATATTGAGTATTTTTATAATTCCATTTTATCTTCTTTGTTGGCTTATTAGCTAAAATTCTTCAATGTGTTATTTTAATGGTTATTCAGTAATCATTAAAGGTTTATAAGGTTATAACCATTAAAGGCTTAAGGTTTATAATATACATGTTAACCTATCACAGTCTGCCTTCAAGTATTATTATGCCACTTCACATATAATACAAGTATCTTAAGATAGTGTTTTTCCATTTCTATGTGCTGCCTGCTGTCTGTGTCTGCAAACTCTTGTTTCATATGTTTGTACGTTGTTTTAGTTGTTTAAGAAAGGAGGGCATATCTAGTTCCTGTTATTCTATCATAGTCAGATGTGGAAGTCCTAAGAGATTTTCAGGCATATTTTTCTAATTTTTTCTTTTTCTAGAGACAGGGTCTCACTCTGTCACCCAGGCTGGAATGCAGTGGCACAATCATAGCTCATTGCAACCCTAAACTCCTGGACTCAAGCAGTCCCCCCTCAGCCTCCTGAGCAGCTAGGACTACAGACATGCTACCACACCTGGCTTGTTTTTTTGGTTGGGATAGGATCTCCTTCTTTCTTTCTCTCCTGGTTTGTGATGTTTTCATCAGTTTGTGTACACTTAATATTTGAAAAATATTAACAATTTTAATTATGCCAGACATCTTTTCTTAGATTTCTTAGATTGTCACTTGCCTTTTTTAATGTATAAGATATTTTGAAATTGATATACAGTCAAAATTATTACAATATTTTTCTTTGAGATTTCTTCTGTTGTGTTGGGGCTTATATCTCTCATCTCTGTCCATGAGATATTTATGTTTAATTATCCTGGTATTTTTAGAGGTCAATATTCTTACATTTAATGATTTTATATACCTGTGATTTAATTAATTATATGCCGTGAGGTTAGGTTATACTTAATTCTTTTTAAAAATATCGAATGTTCCTGGCCTCACTGACTGCATAGGTCTTTCTTTCTCTCCTGTTTTGTGATGCTGCTTTTACCACTCATAAGTCTTATGTTTACAGGGGCCGGGCATGGTGGCTCAGGCCTGTAATCCCAGCACTTTGGAGGGCTGAGGTGGGCGGATCACCTGAGGTCAGGAGGTCAAGACCAGCCTGGTGAAACCCTGTCTACTAAAAATACAAAAAATATTAGCAGAGCGTGGTGGTGCATGCCTGTAGTACCAGCTATTCGGGAGGCTGAGGCATGAGGATGGCTTGAGCTTGGGAGGTAGAGGTTGCAGTAAGCCGAGAGCACAGAACTGCACTATGGCTTGGGTGACAGAGTGCGACTCCATCTCAAAAAATAATAATAATAACAAGTTTTAGGTTTACAGGGGTCCTTTTTGGAGCTTTTATTCTCTTTTATAATGTGCCTGCCCATTCTTGCCCTAGCACCACACCATTAATCCTATAAAACGTAAATCTTATAAAACACAATTATTCAGTCAGGAGTCCTTTCTAGGGCACCTCCCATGTTATACATGCCACGATGAGATCCTCTCCCTGCCTTCAAGGGCCTTACTGGCCCATCATGGCCCAGAAGGGGAGAATAACCTGCAAACAGATCATTTCATATGGATAACAAATGCTGCCACAGACAAGAAAGGAGCATTAACTCTGCTAGGAGAAGCTGAGCAAGGTTCCACAGAGAAAGTGGCCATTGAACTAGGCCTTGAACGGGAAGAAGAGGGGCAGGGTAGGCAAACGACGTACAGAGGCAGCACTCCGGAGGTGCAGAGTGACACGGTGCCTTTGGAATAGCAGAAGCTCTGCTGCGCAGTGGGAGGGATCAGAAGGTGGCAGGGAAAGTTCAGATTCTGGCAGTCCCTTGGGACCCTGCTAAGGAAAGCATATTTTATCCTATGAGCAACAGCGTGCTGATAGAGAACTTTAGGAAAGAATGTAATAAATCATATTCACTCTGCTAATCGTCACTCAACTTGTAAGATGCTGGACAGACACAAATGAATAACAACACACTGTTCTTGCTATCCAGCAGCTCCCAGTCAAATACAGGAGGTCAATATTTTGCACTGAATTACAAATACACTGTAAAAGTGCTATTGTGATGGTAAAATCCAGTTGTGCCTCCCTGAAAGATGAATGAGGTCAGGAAAGGTTTATATATTGCATGGTGTATTAGTCCATTTTCGTACTGCTGTGAAGAAATACCCAAGACTGGGTAATTTATAAAGAAAAAGAGGTTTGCCCAGGCGCGGTAGCTCACACCTATAATCCCAGCACTTTGGGAAGCTGAGGCGGGGCAGAACACGAGGTCAGGAGTTCAAGACCAGCCTGACCAATATGGTGAAACCCCATCTGTACTCAAAATACAAAAATTAGCCAGGCGTGGTGGCGCATGCCTGTAGTCCTAGCTACTCAGGAGGCTGAGGCAGGAGAATCCCTTGAACCCAGGAGGCAGAGGTTGGAAGAAGCCGAGATCACACCACTGCACTTGAACCTGGGCTACAAAGCAAGACTCTGTCTCAAAAAAAAAAAAGAAAGAAAGAAAAAAAGAAAAAGAGGTTTAATGGACTCACAGTTCCACATAGCTTGGGAGGCCTCACTGTCATGGTAGAAGGCAAAGGAGGTGCAAAGGCACATCTTACATGGCGGCAGGCAAGAGGGCGCATGCAGGGGAACTGCCCCTTATAAAACCATCAGATCTCATGAGATTCACTATCACAAGAACAGCACAGGAGAATCATGCCCCCATGATTCAATTACCTCCCACCAAGTCCCTCCCACGACGTGTGGGGATTATGGTAGTTACAATTCAAGATGAAATTTGGGTGAGGACACAGCCAAACCATATCACAGGGTTTGCCTATTGCTGTGGCTGGGGACAAGCCATGAGGTCATCACAGCAGGCATGATGAGTTGTGAAGAAGGTTTAAACCAAGGTGCTAGGGTCATGGTGATGGAAAGAAGAATTCAGAAGGCATTTTTAAGAAGCAACTTGAGTGCACACTGAATTCAGAGACATGGAAGAGGGCAAAAGATGATTGAGGTTTCTAACTTAATTCCACAAATGCAAATAGAGCACTTACTATGTCCAGGCATTGTGCTAGGCACTGGAGACATAACAGCGATCAAGTAATCCACAGCCCTCCAACTGTTTAGCATCTAGTAGGTGAGACATTAAAGTGAACCAGCAATTACAGTGCAGAGCTATGGCTACCAGAGGGGTGTGTACATGTTGTTCACATAAAGATACATAAGTGCTCACAAGAGGGACCCATAACCTAGTCTTCAGAGATTTCATGGAATTGTAATGTTTAAACTGACTTGAAGTACGCCGTAGAAATTTCCCAGCCAAAGAAGGGAGTGGAAAACTGAAAGAGCATCCCAGGCTGAGGTACAGAAGCTGGAGAGGATGTGGCTTGTTTGGGGATGATAGTTAAGTATAGCTGGTTTTGAACCTGGGAAGTCTGGTTATACAGCCCATGTGCTTAACTACTATGCTCTCCTGTTAAAGGTAACATCTGGGCCAGGTGTACTGGCTCACACCTGTAATCCCAGCATTTTGGGAGGCTAAGGCGAAGGATTGTTTGCGGCCAGGAGTTCAAGACAAGCCTGGGCAACATAGCAAGACCCTGTCCAGACAAAAAATAAAAATAATAAATGAAATAAAGGTAAAATTCTCAATCTGTCTCTCAAAGGTCTTCATGAATGTGACACTACAACCTGCAAAGTCCAGAGACATATTTGGAACCAGCCACATCAGAGAAGGTCTGTCTGATGCACAGGAAGGCAGGTTTGCAGTTTCAAGTGTACATGCTAACAGGAACTTCTTCAAGGAAGCCCATGGTTAGCAGAATGATATGGTTTGAATTTGTGTCTCTGCCCAAATCTCATGTCAAATTATAATCCCCAGTGTTGGAGGTGGGGCCTGGTGGGAGGTGATTGGATCATGGGGGCTTTGGTTCTGTTCTTGTGATAGAGATGAGATCTGGTTGCTTAAAAGTGTGTGGCATGAGCCAGATGTGGTGGTGCATTCCTGTAGTCCCAGCAACTGGGGAGGCTGATGCGGGAGGATCACTTGAGCCCAGGAGGCAGAGATTGCAGTGAGCCAAGATTGCGCCACTATACTCCAGCCTGGGTAATAGAGCAAGACCTTGTCTCGAAAAGAAAAAAAAAAAAGTGTGTGGCACCTCCTCCTCTCTTCTTCCTCCTGTTCACACTTTATGATGTGCCTGCTTCTCCTTCACCTCCCTGATTCTAAGTTTCCTGAGGCCTCCCCAGAAGCCAAGCAAATGCCTGCATACTTCCTGTACAGCTGTGGAACAATGAATCAATTAAACCTCTTTTCTTTATAAATTACCCAGTCTCAGGTATTTCTTTCTAGCAATACAAGAATAGCCTAATAGAGCCTCAAAAGTAACCTATTTTTTTTTTTACATTCCCACCAACAGCGTACAAGAGTTCTCTTTTACCACATCAACAACACTTACCTTTTGGCAGGAATAGCCATCCTCACAGGTGTGAGGTAATATCTCACTGTTGTTTTAATTTGCATTTCCCTGATGATTAGTGATGTTGAGCATTTTCTCATGTAACTCTTGGTGATTTCTATGTCTTCTTTTGAGAAATGTCTGTTCAGGTCCTTTGCCCATTATTAAATTATCTGTTTTCTTGCTATTGAGTTGTTTGAGTTCCTTATATATTTTGGATATTGGCCCCATATCAGAGTATGGAGTAGAAATATTTTCTCTCATTCTACAGGTCATCTTTTTACTCTGATTATTTTCTTTGCTGTGCAGAAAACTTTTAGTTTGATGCAGTCCCATTTGTCTGTTTTTGCTTTTTGTCACCTGTGTTTTTGGGGTCATATCCAAAAAAACCATTGCCAAAACCAATGTCAAGAAACTCTTCTGTGTTTTCTTCTAGTAGTTTTATAGTTTCAGGTCTTATGTTTAAGTCTTTAACCCATTTTGAGTTGATTTTTATATATGGTATAAGGGTCCAGTTTCATTCTGCATATGAATATCCAGTTTTCCTAACATCATTTATTGAAGAGACTGTCCTTTTCCCATTGTGCATTCTTAGCACTTTTATCAAAGATCAATTGACTGTAAATGTGTGGATTTATTTCTGGGCTCTCTATTCTATTCCACTGGCCTATATATCTGTTTTTATGTCAATACTGTGCTGTTTTGGTTACAGTAGCTGATATGATTTGGCTGTGTCCCCACCCAAATTTCATCTTGAATTGTAACTCCCATAATCCTCACATGTTGTGGGAGTGACCAGATGGGAGGTAATTGAATCATGGGGACAGGTTTTTCCCATGCTCTTCTCATGATAGTGAATGAGTCTCACGAGATCTGATGGTTTTATAAAGGGCAGTTCCCCTGCACACATTCTCTTGCCGCTACCATGTAAGACATGCCTTTGCGGCCGGTGCGGTGGCTCACGCCTGTAATCCTAGCACTTTGGGAGGCTGAGGCAGGCGGATCACCTGAGGTCGGGAGTTCCAGACCAGCCTGACCAACATGGTAAAACCCCATCTCTACTAAAAATACAAAATTAGTCAGGCGTGGTGGCGCACGCCTGTAATCCCAGCTACTTGGACGGCTGAGGCAGGAGAATCACTTGAACCCGGGAGGTGGAGGTTGTGGTGACCTGAGATCGCGCCATTGCACTGCAGCCTGGGCAATAAGAGCAAAACTCCATCTCAAAAAAAAGACATGCCTTTGCTCCTCCTTTGCCTTCCGCCATGATCGTGAGGCCTCTCCAGCCATGTGGAACTGAGTCCATTAAACCTCTTTTTCTTTGTAAATTACCCAGTCTCAGGCATGTTATTAGCAGTGTGAGAATGGTCTAATACAGTAGCCTCATAGCCTATTTTGAAATCAGGTAGTATGATGCCTCCAGGTTTATTCTTTTTGCTCAAGATTGCTTTGACTATTTGGAGTCTTTAATGGTTCCATATGAATTTTAGGATTGTTTTATAAGTAACCTATTTTAATTGACATAGAGTCTCCCCGTTCAAGGAGGTTTCATTCCGTGGGTTTCTGAGGCCTAGGAGATCTGTAGCACAGGATCATCCTGGACTGCATTGTAGTAAGGGCCTGGTCTGGGCCTTGACATTTCCCCAGCTTTGCCCCCTGACACTCAACTCTGCCCATCCCCATTGCCCCCCTGCTGACATTTGCCTGAGCACACGATGCTCTTCCTATGCACTAGAAATTCCCTAAGCCTGCATTGTTTCTCCTGCACCCCACCTAGACCACATGTACTGATTCCTCTGGCCTCAGCTCAAACATCCCCCGCCTCCCAGGGGAAGCCTTCTCTGACCTCCCTGACTCTCCTTTCCCTGGCCTCCCCAGACCCTAGTCAGAATTAGGTATTCCTCCCACTGTACTCCCTAAAGCCCCAAGAATAAGTAGGGCTTAGTGATTAAGGCACTTTCTTTGGAGTCAGAAAGACTGTAGTTCTCATACTGGCTCTGCTTCTTCCTAGCTGTGTGACCATGAGCAATTTATTTTACCTCTATAAGTCCTGTAAAATAAAACCTTAGTACCAGTACTACCTATCTCACAGTTTCCTGAATAAAATGATCCATGTAAAAGTTTATAGCACAGAGCCTGGAACCCAGTACATGCTGGATAAATACTAACTGTTGCGGTTATTATCATCACCATAGTTTACTTATCCTTGTTTATGAGTCTATTTTCACTATTGCACTTGCAGGCAGGAACTATGTTTACTTTTTTGTGATGCTCTAAGTACATAGCACATAACCTAGCATGCAGTGGATATGCAGTGAATATTGTGGTATGGATGAAGTTTCCATTTATGGAAAGCACTTGATCTGATGTCGTCAGTAGTACTGAAAAGGGATCATGAGAAGAAACATGGGCTGCAGTCTGAAGGCCTCTGAGCTGTGAAGATCAGCTTAGATCTCTCTCGACTTAGAGGCAGGGAGCTGTCTTCAGGCATGGCAGCCACAGCTCTATGCCCTGTGTGCCCAGCCTTTCTCCCAAAAGCAGTGACACCTGGCAGCCCTCATCTGCCCACCAAAGAATGTGCTTAGAGCAGGCCACCCAGCCTCTGTCCTGGTGTCACCAGGTGGTGGTGGGTGGGTCTTGGCATGGATCTTGCCCCCTGATGTGGTTAGTTCCAGCTGGACTCAGCCTCTTATCTGATCTGCATCTCTGATTGGCCCTATGCTCTGACTTCAGTCAGGATTTTATCCTTTGCTTGTGCCTGACCCTAATTAGGCAGCATGTGTTCTAGTTGGTTTGCTCTGAAACCGTGAGAATATTTTGCCCTTGCCAACAGTCCTGAATGATCTCTACCAACACTGAATGTGGGCTTTCCTACCACAGCACCACTTCTACTACCCACAATGCTGTGCTCTCCTACCCATAATGCCTGCTCTTCTACCCACAATGCCATGCTCTCCTACCCATAACGCCTGCTCTCTTACCCACAATACCTGCTCTCCTACCCATAATGCCTGCTCTTCTACCTACAGTGCCATGGTCTTCCACCCATAATGCCTGCTCTTCTACCCACAATGCCTGCTCTTCTACCTACAGTGCCATGGTCTTCCACCCATAATGCCTGCTCTTCTACCCACAATGCCTGCTCTCCTACCCACAATGCCTGCTCTCTTACCCACAATGCTATGCTGTCTACTAAGCATGTGCTCTACTAGCCTAGCCCATCCTGCCATCTTTTTCCTGGTCAGCCTGTCCAGCTGCCATTGCGTGATTGGTTACAATGACACGAGAGGATAAACAGGACCATTCAGACATACTCAGAACTATCAGAGGTATCAATAAGAATGGTTTATAAAAAACTAATCCGTTTGTTTACATAAATGGTTACTTCTAGGTTAAGGACATTTGTAAATCACTTATTCTCTAGGTAATTTTATAATTTTCCCTTGGACACTTGCTTACCCTATTAATTTTATTAATTTAATTAGCTAGCCCTTCCCATGTGAGATATTGCATTGGAAAATTTAGGTGGGAATGATTGCAAAAGCTGTACAGGAAGAGGTGAAGTTAATCCGACTATGTACTGTATGTACAAATGAAAATAATGATTGGTGAGCCCTTACTGTGTTTCAGCCATCATCCTAGGCTCTGAGGATACAGCAGTGAACATGACAGGCAAAATCTGTGTCCTAGTGGAACATACATTCTAATAGGAGAGACAATAAATAAATAAATATATAAAATATATGGTATATCATACTGGTGATATGTACTGTAGAAAAATTACAGTAAAGCAGGAAAGAGGGACGGGAGTTCTGAGTTTTCTTTAGGGTGGTTGGGGAAGGCTGAGAAGGTGGCATTTGAGCAAACACATGAAGAGGTGAAAGGATGAGGCTTGCAGCTATCTGGGGGAAATGCAGAGGAAGCAAGAGGTGCAGCGGAAGCCTGGGATGGAGGAGGAGCAGCAAGGAGGCCATGGAGCCAAAGAGACTGAGTGAACAGTGGAGGGGCTAGAGAAGCAGTTAGAGGTAGGATTGGGGCAGCTTTGTGGGCTCTTGGAAAGACTTTGGTTTTCACACCAGGTGAATGGGGGCCAATGGAGAGTTTGGGGCTATGGGGTGCGTGATCTGACTTGTTTCTGAAGGATGGCTCTGGCTGCTGCAGGCTAGGGAAGGATAACTGCAGGGGGACCATTCAGGAGGCTCCTACAAGAATTCAGGGAAAACAGAATATTTCGGACCAAAGGGGTAGCAGGAAAGGTGATGAGAAATGGTTGAGTTCTGAATATATTTTGGTAGGTAGAACAAACGGGATTTCTTAATGGATCGGATGTGTCAGAGAAAGAGAGGAGTACAAGATGACTATTTTATTTTAGGCCTCAACAACTGGAAGGGGAAAGTTGCTATTTTTTGAAAAAAGAAAGACTGTGGGTGGATCAGATTGGAGGGGAAAGAAAGGAATTCCATTTTGGACCTGTTAATTTGAGAATCAGTATTACATAGCCAAGTGGAAAAGTAAAACAGGCAGCTGGATACACGAGTATGGAGTTCAGCAGAATGAGTTCAAACTAGAGATAAAATCTGGAAGACGGGCCAGGCGTGGTGGCTCACGCTTGTAATCTCAGCACTTTGGGAGGCCGAGGCAGGCAGATCACTTGAGGTTAGGAGTTCGAGACTAGCCTGGGCAACATGGCAAAACCCCGTCTCTACAAAAAATATGAAAATTACCCAGGCATGGTAGCACACACTTATAGTCCCAGCTACTGGGGGAGCTTGAGGCAGGAGGATCACTTGAGCCCGGTAGGTTGAGGCTGCAGCGAGCCACATTCGTGCCACTGCCCTCCAGCCTAGGCGACAAAGTGAGAGTCTGTCCAAAAAAAAAAAAAAAAACCTAAAAGACATCAGCATAGAGATGGTATTTAAAATCATGACGCCAAATGATATCATCAAGGGAATGGACAGAGAGAGTGGAGAAGAGGCCCCAGGACTGAGGGATGGGGTGCCCCAATACTTCAAAGACAGAAATATGAAGAAGAGCTAGCAAAGGAGACTGAGAACGAGAAGACGGTGACTTAGGAAGAAAACCAGAGGAGACTTGTGTCTTGGAAACCAAATGAAAAAAATAATTTAGTATGCCAAAGGAGAAGGTTTGAGAATTGAGAGGCCAGGCCAGGGTTTTGCAAGGGAGCAATTGATTCTCTGTGAATACTGAAGCCACATAGAATTGTGACAGGAATAGTGTTGAAGGGAAGGACAACTGTGAGCCAAGGACTGAAATATTCAAGGAATGGGGGCCGAAACAAGGAGGAGCAGCAGGCGCATTATATACTCCATTTTGCTGAATCTGACCCCCAGTCCTGTGGGGTATTATGATCATCCCATTTCACAGATGAGGTGCAGGGGAGGTTAATTACCATATCCAAGGTCCTTGTGTGCATGAGTGGCAAAAGCAAGATGTGAGTCCCTGCTTTTCCCCATGGTGCTCTTCTGCCTCACATGCAGGAGGCCACCTACTCTCCTCCCTCTGCAGGCTGGAGCCTTCCAGCCCTGACAGTGTATGTCTCGAGGGTATCTTTCCAGTTGGATGTATTGGGGTCCAGTCCAGCGGTTATACTTTCTCATGTTGCGTAAATGCATAGGTTTGGATTCTGGATAAACCAGAGTTTATTCTATGTGCAAGTAAACATAGAAAGTGCACTTACTAGAATTCAAGCAGCAAGGAATCTCATATAATCAGACACTCCCATCAATGCTATTTCAAAATAATTTGTGCTTATTTTGATAATTTTGATGTACTGCAAGAATCTGAAATGCCATCTGGACCATCAAAGATAGTTTTAAATATAATCTGGTAGAATTTGTGTGATGAGCACATTCTGACATACTTTGATAATTGCACATTTGTATCTACTATCTATTGTAATCCTCAGTTAACCAGAATATTAATTGAACCAAAATTCATTCTGGATAAAAATCCGCTGTACTTGTGCAGGCCCTTTTCATCCCATTAGAGTCATCCTGTCTTAGTAGTCAAGCACATTGTAACCACGAAAAAAAAGTATCGGCATTTATTTAGTTTTTAATCTTTTAGAGATGGAGTCTCACTGTGTCACCCAGGCTGGAGTGCAGTGGTGCAGTCATAGCTCGCTGCAGCCTTAAACTCCTGGGCTCAAGCAATCCTCTCGCTTCAGCCTCCCGAGTAGCTGAGACTGCAGGCATGTGGCACCACACCCAGCTAATTTTTTTAATTTTTTGTAGAGACAGGGTCTTGCTATATTGTCCAGGCTGGTCTCGAACTCCTAGACTCAAGTGATCCTCCTACCTTGGCCTTCCAAAGTGCTAGGATTACAGGCGTGGGCCACCATACCTGGCTTGGCTTTTCTTTTTTCTTTTTCTTTTTTTTTTTTTTTAGACAGAGTCTCGCTCTGTCACCCAGGCTGGAGTGCAATGGTGTGATCTCGGCTCCCTGCAACCTCTGCCTCCCAGTTCAAGCGATTCTCCTGCCTCAGCCTCCCGAGTAGCTGGAACTACAGGCCTGTGCCACCACGCCCGGCTAATTTTTGTATTTTTAGTAGAGATGGGGTTTCGCCATGTTGGCCAGGCTGGTCTCGAACTCCTGACCTCAAGTGATCCATCCACCTCGGCCTCCCGAAGTGCTGGGATTACAGGCATAAGCCACTGCGCCTGGCTAGCATTTATTTTTTCGAAGGATCAGATGGCAATGGCAATGAGCCCCTGACCTGGGGAACTCCTGCTGGTGGTGCTTGGTCCCATGCACTGGACTGAGCTGAACAAACCTTCAGGCTGATTGCAGGTTAGAAGGGAGGCGGCCACAGCAGGAGCAGACCTGTCAATGGCCCAGAGCCATGGTTGCCCAGAGCTCCAGGGCCTCCTGTGAGAAGCTGGTGAAGATACCAGGGCTGGCCTGCTGTTCCGTCTGCCCTGACAAGACATGGCCCCAGGGACCACAGATAGACTGTGGGAAATGTCCCCGCACCCATGCCTTCCCAGCTGGTGTCCATCAGGGAAAGAGGTGGAAGAACAAAGATTATTCGCTTATTATCTGTCTCTGATAAGAGAGAGAAAAAAATGTGGGCTAAGTCAAAATTCCTAAAAGGAAGCATTCATGACTTGACCCAGGCGTTGACCTGTAACTGTGGCCACCTCTTGGCCAAGCAGTGGGGGCCAGAAGGGAAGGGGGAAAACACCAGGATGGGCACAGTCCTACTTTTGAATAGTTTACAGCCTTGTTTTCATGTTTCTTTTTCTTGGCTCCCAAAAACTAGAGAAAAAATATATGTCAAAGAAGGCTTCCTGGGGTGCAGAGTTTGAGAAGTGAGTAGGTGGGGTAGAGGAGGGAGAAGTTCCCTTCCTCCTTTCCTGCCTGCCTGACTTCCTTCTTTCCAAATATTTGACAAACATTGTTCTCGAATCAAGGTCTCTGTCCTCATGCTGCGTATGTCCTACTGGAGGAGACATGCAAATGTAACAAGACCTAACAAGCAACGTAGCCACAGCCTGGGACAGGCCATAAGAGGAAGGCCTCCTTAGAACTTGACAGTAGTGTTGATTAGCCAGGCTTGCGCGAGTCTGTGGGCCCCCAGTTGGAAGAGGGCACACTTGGGAGCTCCAGATCCCCTCAACGACATCGTACTGTCTTAGTCCGTTTGTGTTGCTATAACAGGATACCCTAGACTGGGAAGTTTAGAATGAACAGAAATGGATTGGCTTGCGGTTCTGGAGCTGGAAAGTCCGAGGTTGAGTGGCCGGCATCAGGCAAAGGCCTTCTTGTTGCATTATCCCTTGGTGGAAGAGCAAAGAGAGGGTGACAGAGAGCAAGAGATCAAACTCACAACCTCAGGCCCTTTTGTAGTCGGCATTAATCCACTGAGAGTGGAGCGCTGATGACCTAAACACTTCCCATTCGGCCCCACCTCCCAACACTGTTGCTTTGGAGACTAAGTTTCCAACACATGTTTTTCCAGAGACTTATGTAAACCATGACAATAGCTAAGACCTTTCTGCCCTGATTAGAAATCAGAAACGGAGCCAGGACTCACGGCCTGCCTGTCCTCTCTTTCCAGGAGTCTGCTGCCCTCAGGGCCATAAACACAACCAATCAGGCAGATGGCCTGGGTCTGTCTGTTCTTGATAACTGGTTCTTGTCAGATACAAATGAAAATGCTATTCCAGCTGTAGGAGGGCAAAGGTGTGATGAGATGAGAAATCTCCCAAGGTGTACAATGGAAGACCCAATTCACAGAAAGCATTACTCAGCAAACACAGGGCTTGGCACTGTAGATGTCAATCACAGCCTCCCCTTAGAGGGCTGACTCTTAGAACTCTAAGGCACATTTCTAGTGTTTTATCTATATTAGGTTATTTAATTCTCACAAAAGTCCTGTGAGGGTGGTACTGTTAGTATCCTGTTTTATAGATAAAGAAATTGAGACACGTAAGAGGTTAAATAATTTACTTAAGGTTAGAATAATGACCCCACATTGCTGGGGTTTAAATTCACCCTGTATCCCTTTCCAGATGAGTGTCCTTGGGTGAGTGACAGGGCTGAGATCTGAACCCAGATAGCCTGACTCCAGACTTGGTATTCTTAATAATTGTGTGTGTATAGGGGTGTGTGTGTGTGTGTGTGTGTATGTGTGCGCGCACGCACGCACATGCATGCATACAGAGGGGGTTGCAGGACAAGCCTCTGATTTTGAGAAGCTTAAAACTTAACAGAAAATACAAAGATGTATTGATTAGGCCTTCAGGCTGCAGCAAAATAAGAATATACACAATTTAGAAAGAGAAATTACTTTTCTTGTGAGGAAAGTGGAAGAGAGATATATTCAAGTGTGTTACTGGCCTACAGTAAATACCTAGACATTGACAAAACAACCTGGCACTTTAGAGAAATTCACTTGCTTTTGTTGCCTCAAAACCACTTCTGCAAAGTTAATGGAGTCTTTCTGTTGCACCTGCCCTAACTCCCTTTTGCCTTTGTGAATAAAGTCATCTAGAAGACTCAAAAGCACAAAGAGAGAACCAAGTTTTCATGAACAATTACATGTCATAGTTTAGGGTATCTGGTGTGTGCTGAGCTCATGGCTAAGAGTTCATGAATGACTGTCCCTGTGATGTCAGGGCCTGTACAAACAGAAAGGGCATTTAGCAAGGGCCTTGAAAGATGAGTACATATATTTTGAGTGATTTTTTATTTTTGTGTTTGGGTAGATGGAAATGTTAATATTTTTTTCTAATTAGAAATGTAATACTCATGCCTGTAATCCCAGCATTTTGGGAGGCCAAGGTGGGTGGATCACCTGAGGTCAGGAGTTCAAGACCAGCCTGGTCAACATGGTGAAACCCCATCTCTACTAAAAATACAAAAATTAGCCGGGCGTGGTGGCAGGCACCTGTAATCCCAGATACTCTGGAGGCTAAGACAGGGGAATTGTTTGAACCTGGGAGGTGGAGGTTGCAGTGAGCCAAGATCACGCCATTGCACTCCTGCCTGGGTGACAAGAGCAAGACTCCAGTTCAGAAAAAAAAAAGAAAAAGAAAAAAAAGAAATGTAATACCTTTCCCCTGCTATCTGCCACTAATAATCAGTTGTGAAAAAATATTAAATATTCTTTTTTAATATGTACCCAAAAGAATTAAAAGCAGAGACTCAAACAGATATTTTCACACCCATGTTCCTAACAGCATTATTCACAACAGCCAAAAGGAGGAAACGACCCAAGTGTCCATGGATGGATAAATGGATAAACAAAATGTGGTCTATACATACAATAAAATGTTATTCAGCCATAAAAAGAAATGAAATTCAGATCCATGCTATAACATGGATCAGTCTTGAAAACATCATGCTAAATGGAAGAAGTCAGACACAGAAGGACAAATATTACGTGAGCCCACTTATCACTTATATGAGGTACACAGAATAAGCAAATATATAGATAGACAGTAGAATAGAGGCTGCCGTGGTGGGGCGAGGGAACAGGGAGTTACTGTTTATAGGCACAAAGACACTATTTGGGATAATGAAAAAGTTCTGGAGCTGGCCAGTGGTGATTGTACACATCGTGCATGTACTTACTGCTACTGAACTGTACATTTTAAATGGTGAAAATTGCAAATTTTGTGTCTATTTTACCACAATAAAAATCAATAATAAGAAAACAACCAAAAAATATGTATGGTGGGAGAAAAGATTCCATCTGCAATATCTACAAAAGCTATGAAATGGGAATCAGTGTGACAAGATTTGTGCAGCATTCATATGAAGTAATTACAACATTCTACTAAGGCTCATTTTTAAAAGGTTTCTATAAATGGAGAGAGAGACACTGTGTTCCTGGTGGAAAAACTCAGTTTGGTAAGGATGTTATTTCTCCACAAATGAATCTCTAAATATAAGGCAACCCCAATCACAATCCAAATATCTTTTCTGGAACTTAACCAAATGATTCTAAAGCTCATCAGGAAAATTGAACATGAAATAAGCAAGGGCATCTTTGAAAAGAAAAAGGGAAAAGGAGGAGGAAGAGAAGAGAGGTGAGGGAAGAGCCCTCACAAGCATTAAGAAAAGGAGAACTGGGCTGGACAGGGTGGCTCACACCTGGAATCTCAACACTTCAGGAGGCCCAGGAAGGAGGATCGTGTGAGCCCAGGAGTTTGAGACCAGCCTGGGCAATGTAACAAGACCCCGTCTCTACAAAACATCAAAAAACTTACCCAGGCGTGGCAGTGCGCACCTGTGGTCCCAGGTACTTGGGAGGTCCAGGTGGGAGAATCACTTGAGCCTGGGAGGGCGAGGCTGCAGTGAGCTGTAATTAACCACTGCACTCCACCCTGGGCAACAGAGTCAGACCCTGTCTCAGAAAACAAAAAAACAAAAAGGAGAACTCTCTATGTTTTTGGTACCAGCCCCAGCATAGACAATGGATCAATTAAACAAAATATAAAATCCAGAAACAGATACAAGAATTTTGTCTCTGATAAGTGACATTTCAGGAGAGTGGAGAAAGAATGGACTATTCAGAGATGGTGCTGAAGAGCCTACACATGAGAACTAAAGACACACTAGCACAAGTCAAACAGGGGAAGAGGAAAAAGATCATTGGATTATATCAATGTCAATATCCTGGTAGTGATATGCTGTAGTTTTGCGAAATGTTGCCATTGGGGAAAACTGGGTAAGGTATAAACAGAATCTTTCTGTATGATTTCTTACAACTGCTGTCAGTCTGCAATTATCTCAATAGAAATTTCAATTTAAAATAGTGATAAGAAAAATAAACTGTTTTTTAAATGGTATGTGCCTACAATTAACAAGGAATTAAATATTACATTGTTTTTGAAAAGCACAGCCATAAGTGAATACTGGAATATTCCTAGGGTAAGGAAGGAAGGGCTTTACTCTCTGTGACCCCAAAAGCCAAGAGCCACAATAAAAGAAATTGATTTACCTAAATGAAAATTAAACTTTAGTGTAGCAACAAAATATTTATGCACAAATAAAAGACAAACACAAATTAGGGAAAATATTTGCAACATATATAGAAGACAAAGGGTTAACTTTCTCAAAAATATATAAAGAGCTCTTACCAACCAGTAAGAAAAACCATAAATACCCTAATAGTAAAGTGGGCTAAAAACATAAGTAGGCAAGTCACAGAAGAAGAAATACAAAAAGCCAGTAAACACATGAAGAATGTAGGCAATGAAGCAGAAACTGTTGGAGAAACAACGTGCAAATTCTGGAAGAAATATAGTTTAAGGAAGCTGAGAGGTGATGTCTTATTTACTGATAACAATGAACTCCACATCTGGCATGTCATAGATGCTTTATTAATGTTTGTTGAATGAATAAGTGGAAATGAAGAACACAAATGGCTTGTCAAGGAGAAGGAACATTCCAGATACAGGTAGGAGAGAAAAGTAGAGTCACAGAACAATCATTAAGGAAGAGAAAGGCAAGTTAGGTGAATTCATTTTAGAGCCTATTTTTGCCAGTAAAACTAGAAATTATGTCATCAGAAGAAAATCGCTTTGTCTCAACTCCCAGAAGCCTGCAATGAAGACACTCAGATAGGAGAGCCTCTGAGATATGGTTCAGGGTTTAAATCATTCTCTTCAGTGCCTTCTGTCTGCATCTGCAGCTGCCCGTTCCTCTTTCTGTTGTCCAGTGGATAACAATGACTTCACCCTTTCTTAGCCACATGCTTGAGCCACCAAGTCGGACCCCACTGAGCCTAACAGTGTGACTGACACAAAGCACATCAGGTGCAGGATGAACCTGAACTGTGGTTTACGCTGGGTCCTTCACACTTGCTAACTGAGTTGGCAGTTCCATCTAACTTCAAGTTTCTTATTTATTTATTTAGAGATGGAGTCTCGCTCTGTAGCCCAGGCTCAAGTGCAGTGGTACAATCTTGGCTCACTGCAGCCTCTGCCTCCTGGGTTCAAGCAATTCTCCTCCCTCAGCCTCCCAAGTAGCTGGGAGTACAGGTATGCACCACCACCCCCAGCTAATTTTTGTGTTCTTCTAGT
>NW_026652291.1:15149171-15327063 GCF_009828535.3 Hylobates moloch | reverse complement strand
GGGCAAGGACTTCATGTCTAAAACACCAAAAGCAATGGCAACAAAAGCCAAAATTGACAAATGGGATCTCATTAAACTAAAGAGCTTCTGCACAGCAAAAGAAACTACCATCAGAGTGAACAGGCAACCTACAGAATGAAAATTAACATTTTTAAGGAAAGGCCCCAAAAGAACCCCCTCAAAGAACCATTTCTTGCAGAACAGTGATTCATTTAGCTATGCCCAGAAGGCGCCGCTAAAAAGAATGAGGTTTGAGTTGTATCTCTTTAAAGACTCTTTTAAAGAAATGGAAGGAAGGGGGAAGGGAAGAAAGAGACTAGAAAAGAAGGAGAGAATGGAGAAGAGAGAAGAAAAACTTAATTTTCTACTAGGGTTGTTCCTTAGAGCTACTGTCATAGCAAATGTGAGGTGTTTGCCAAACATTTCTTGGAGATTGTAGGTAATGCAGTATACCTAGTGGTTCAGTAGTACCATAGGAAATTTCATGATTTTGTAGGAAAGAGCTACAGACTGAAAGAACACATACTGTAAATAACCCATTTATTTCAAGTCTTTATGATTCTGTCATTTTGTATCCCTGGGCCATGTTTTGTTCTTGACACTTAAGTAAAACCATAAAAGGTGAGAGAGTCACTAATCCTTTGTAGGTCTTTGACTTTCTAATGGGATTTCTGGAAGCATGAGGGTCCCACAAAGCGGCTTGTATTAGTTTGTTTTTACATTGCTAGTTCATTTCTCACTGTATTCATTCATTTCACACTATTCATTTCGCATACCCCTTACCCATGGGTAATTTATACGTGCAAAAGGATTTAATGGACTTATAGTTCCGCATAGCTGGGGAGGCCTCGCAGTCATGGTGGAAGGCAAAGGGGAAGCAAGATATGTCTTACACGGTGGAAGGCAAAGGGGAAGCAAGATATGTCTTACACGGTGGCAGGCAAGAGAGCTTGTGCAGGGAAACTCCCGTTTTGAAAACCATCAGATCTCGTGAGACTTATTCACTATCACAAGAACAGCACAGGAAAGACCCACTCCCATGATTCAGTTACCTCCCACCGGGTCCCTCCCACAGCACATGGGAATTCAAGATGAGATTTGGGTGAGGACACGGCCAAACCGTATCAGGGCCCAAGAGGCTGCCATGGGGAGAGGGAGAGTGCTGATCAGGGTGGGGCTGGGACCCACCCTAGGGCAAGAAGTATATAGCTCATCTTCTGCTTTTTACGCCGACTGCCACCTCTCCAGAGGGGCCTTGTGTACCTGTCCTCTGCAGCAAGAAATTCAAAAAGGCAGGCAGATTCAGGTATACTTGGCCCAGAGGTCCATCAAAATAAAGATATAGTCATCGTTCTTCAAAATGTCTCAGAGCCAGATTTTCTTATTCACGTTGAAGAAAAGGCACAAAGGCACCTTTCATCGGTTACATGCCCTGCGTTGGTAACATCCTACTTAATTGAACCATTTCTTCTTAGTCTGAGGGAGGGCAATTTAGTTCAAGAGAGAACATAATTATATCTGCTTGCTTTTAAGGAGTAGTTTCACAATTTTAGAAGTTAAGAAGCACTGGAATTGGGACACCTCCTTGAGATAAGTAAATCACATTGTTTTTCACCTTAAATGAGGGTAAAATCAAAAATAATGACAGCATTTACTGCTTCTAGCATTCATTCCAACCATCATCCTGGCTGACTGTGAGGAGGGAAAGCTTGTGAAAGCAGAAAACACAGCACTAAATGCCCCCGAGATGCAGTGACTCTCAGGGAAATGAAACGTTTTAAATTCCTGTTCGCGAGCTGATGCACTCTGATTCCCATGCAGATGATTTTTGTTACTTCTGAGTGTAAGAACTACTGTGGTTTGTAGTAATGCAGATGATTTAAAGAATCTCTATTTGTCATACCCTAGTTTTCAGCTTGTACAGTTAGAATAGCCATAATTTATTTTTCACTTATAAACTACTTGTTGCTGAAGAGTCTGGAAACATCCCCGTAGTTCAGAAGTTACCTGGAAAACAGTTTAATCTGTGCTACATTCATAATCTTTTGTCAGAGATGCTTTACTGTTATGGAAATGAGAGAGGAGTCATAATCCTAAAAATATCAAATTCCAAGAATAACTTTGGGAAGAACTGGTAACCTCTGTATTGATAGCGGTAACTGCTGCAAAATGATAGCTCAAGCATGGAATGGAAATACGTTCCCTTTGGCTTACCTGGCAACTTTTAATATACTTTTAATCAGCCTGTAACGTATTTTTTAGTTGAGAAGTGTTACAGATAGAAATTTTCTTTGGGTTGCCGGGCGCAGTGGCTCATGCCTATAATCCCAGCACTTTGGGGTGCTGAGGCGGACAGATCACCTGAGGTCAGGAGTTCAAGACCAGCCTGGCCAACATGGAGAAACTGCGTGTCTACTAAAAATACAAAAATTAGCCAGACGTGGTGGCAGGCACCTATAATCCTAGCTACTTGGGAGGCTGAGGCAGGAGAATCACTTGAACCTGGGAGGTGGAGGTTCCAGTGAGCCAAGATCGCACCACAGCACTCCAGTCTGGGCGACAGAGCAAGACTCTGTCTCAAAAAAAAAAAGAAAAAGAAATTTTCTTATTTATTTGGGTAGACTGTGGGTCTACCTGCCTGGCCTGTGGAAGGAGAGCTGCAGAGGCAGGGTGAGTCCTCCCCAGAATCCTGGGATGATGGCATAAGCAGAATGAGCTCTGATTGGTGCCCTGCACACGTACACCCAAATCACAGAATATTGACATCGGAAGGTCCTTAGACCTCATGTGGAACACCCTATCCTCATTTTACCAAAGGGACAACCGGAATAAGTTGTGGGCATGACACAGTGAGATTATTAACTGGGTCTGCACTGGCACCCAGGCCCTAACTAGCTAGCTACATGACTTTGAGCAAGTTACTTAACCTCTGTGTACTTAAGATTTCTCAAGTGTAAAAGGGAGATGAAGGCTTCCCACCTCTCAAGGTTGGCATGAGGATTGTGGGAAGCACCAAACTCAGTGCCTGGCTCTGAAAAGCGGGCACAGACTGTCATGACTGTCCTCATTATGGCACAATTCTGACAGTCAAACAGCTTTGTGCTTAGGGACCTAGAGAGGTTTAACCCTCGTACCGCAGTCATGAACCAAAAGGCCAGGAGCGAAGGAAGAACTTCCCAAAGGTGATCTATTTTCGTTGCTTTTCTCACCACCAGGTAACACAGATATAAAGAGTACAGTTATCCTGGAAGCATAACATTTATTGAGTTACTTAATTGCCAGCCCTCCTTTGGTCTGTTAAATCATGGAGCAACCCTGTCTTGAATGGAAAGCTCCAGAACAGTGATTCTCCTGCTGTAGGGTAATCATTGTTCTAAATGCAGGGAACTGGACTCAATCCCAGACATGCTGATTTAGGTAAGGCTCAGGAATCTGCATTTAAACAAGTTCCTCAGATGGTTTTGATACCAATGGTTAAGGTGCCACACTAGAAAACACTGCCTAGAACACTGGGGACACAGGCCTGCTCATTCACCGAGGCAGTCCACCAAGCTAGCAAACACCCCTGGCCGAAAGCCGGTTTGGAAGTGACTGCCTCAATCCTCTATCACATTGCTGCATCTCTCTCTTCCTCTCCTACCCCCACCCCCTGCCAATAATCCCAAACTTCATTTTACAAAAATAAACTGGGACTAGCACCCGCCTGGCTCACATGGCAGGAGGTGTATTGACTGGGAAGAACCACTTTCCTCTGTTCACTTCCTTTATCAACATGTAGGAAGTAGAAGGTCCTTGAATACTTTGCAAGTCAGTTCCATCCAAAGGAAGAGAAGGGAGTAACTATTTTCCTATCGGCCACAGGGCCCCACAGTTAACCCAGAACTTCTGAAGACAGCTCATTTTACATACTGCACCGTCTGAAATGTTTTCTGCATCACATACTAACATACAAAACAAGTGAGGGGCGGGGTGTGGTGGCTCACACCTGTAATCCCAGCACTTTGGGAGGCTGAGGCGAGCAGATTGCTCGAAGCCAGGAAGTTGAAGCCAGCCTGGACAACATGGCAAGACCCCATCTCTATAAAAGATACAAAAATTAGTCAGGCATGGTGGTGTGTGCCTGTAGTCCCAGCTACTGAGGCTGAGGTGGAAGGATTGCTTGTGCCCAGGAGGTTGAGGCTGCAGTGAGCCGAGATCACACCACTGCACTTCAGCCTGGTGACAGAGTAAGACCTGTCTCAAAAAAATAAAAATAAAAAAAAAGTGAGGGTTGCTTTTGCTTCCAAGACCCCAGAGATATTGTATCCTTCGCTGGGTTTTGTTGGGGAATAGGGACACCATTCTTTAGACTCTTCCCCAGGCACACTTGACTTTTGTTGCCTTCCACAAACCAACCCTGTCTACCCCAGTGCTGTGACTCTAGCTCATAGGTATTTCCCTGAGTGGGGTTTGTGGCCATTGCATCAGATCACTATTAGGCACTGGTTTGAAATGCAGGTTTTCTGGTCCTACTCAACTTCCTGAATTAGAGTATCTGGTGATAAGGCCTAGAAATCCCAGTTTTTAACAAGCTCCTCAGGGGATTTCTTGGCATACTAAAGTTTAGGACCTTTGTCCCAGGTGATCTAAGTTTCCTTCTACCTTATTCACTGACATGGTTTGTGTGTGTCACCACCCAAATCTCACCTTGAATTGTAATAAGGGTGGGGCCAGGTGGAGATAATTGAACCATGGGGTGGGGGGGACAGTTTCCTCCATACTGTTCTCACAGTAGTGAATAAGTCTCATGAGATCTGATGGTTTTATAACCTCTGGCCTGCCACCATGTAAGACATGACTTCGTTCCTCATTCACCTTCCACCATGATTGTGAGGCCTCCCCAGCCATTTGGAACTGTGAGTCAATTAAATATCTTTCCTTTATAAATTACCCAGTCTCAGGTATGTGTTTATTAGCAGCATGAGAACAGATTAATACATTCACCTTTTATTTGCAGTATAAAAGTTAATTTTTATAAACTAAAAAGTTAATTTTTAAATACTGCAAATAAAGATGGAATCAGATCTTCCATCCTCTCTGAAGCTTGGCAGACGTTTTTATGAAGTTTTAAGAAGTTTTATTTTGGGCAGATATCTTTGATGTCATCTGCAGGTGACTCAGAAAAGGAGTTGACTTGATTTTGTATACTGACTTGTGCAGGTCGCCTTCTTGTGTTATTTCTAGTACTTTATTTCCTGGATCGGGTTTGAAACTCCTGGAGGGCAGTAACTATCGTCTCACTACTACCTCCTCCCCTTGCTCTCAACACAGTGTTTGAAACCTACGGAATACTCAGTGCTGCCTTATTTGATTGTCACGGCAGCACTTTCCTTCCTTGCCTCTCTCAACATGAGAAACGGGGATTTCCCAGAGGAAGTCAGCTTTGATGGGGGACCCCTGTCCCTCATATGGTAAACCTTTATCTGTAAGCATTTTCTTTAGGATACTCATAGAACTTTATCGGCAGATGGGCTCTCAGTAGCCTGTGAAGTACAGATGCCCCCTGGACCTCTCCACGGGCCTCCTCCCTCTCCACATAGCTCCTAGCACACATATCCCAAGGTACTTACTTGTCCCAGTCTCTCCTTACCTTAAGTTTCTTTAAGGGACTCTCATCACTTCTCTGGCACTCCCAAAAGTTAGGTTTTTTTTAAATTTCTAACATTCTGTACTTTCTTTTTCTGCCGGGGATAGAGATGATTTTAAGGAACAGCCTCCAACTGAGGGCAGGGGTAAGAGGAAGAGAGCATTCTACTGTTGATAAGTATTTGGCTGCTTCCCAAATTGGGCTATAAGAATAGTGTTTCCACAAACTTTTTTGTACATGTCTTTTTGAGATGAAGCAGGGATCCCTCTTAGGAGCCTGCTGGCCCACTCCCAAGCCCACAAGCATGGAAATAAAAGAAAATAATTGAGTTCCTTCACGGGAAATTCCAGGTACCTAGGTACCCCTGAGAAGTAAATCATCCAAGCATTTAACTAAGAGAAGGTTTTACCCATATGATCGTCAATCAAAAAAAGATTACACACCTCAATCATTGTTTTATTTATTTATTTATTTATTTATTTATTTATTTATTTATTTAATTTATTTATTTTGAGACAGAGTCTCACTCTGTTGCCCAGGCCAGAGTGCAGTGGTGCAATCCCAGCTCACTGCAACCTCCACCTCCCAGGTTCAAGTGATTCTCCTGCCTCAGCCTCCCAAGTAGCTGGGTTTACAGGTGCCCACCATCACACCCAGCTAATTTTTGTATTTTTAGTAGAGATGCGGTTTCTCCATGTTGGCCAGGCTCGTCTCCAACTCCTGACCTCAGGTGATCCACCCGTCTCAGCCTCCCAACGTGCTGGATTACAGGTGTGAGCCACCGCACCCGGCCTCAATCATTTTAGGAGATTTATTTGCCAAAGTTAAGGATGCGTGCCAGGGAGACAAGTCTATGCCTTTCTCTGAAGATGATTTTGAGGGCTCCAAATCTAAAGGAGAAGGGCGGGATATTGAGAAGTATACAATTTTCCTGTAAGAGTGGGGTAGGGAAAAATAGATATTCATGCCTTTGTCTGGCTCAGTGAATCTGCATGTTTTACATAAGATGACATAAACAAATGGGGCAGAGGAAAAATGCAGGGGATCTGCATTTTATGTCAGATAACATAGACAAAATGGGGCAGGGGAAAAATCAGATATGCATTTGTGTCTGGTGGACAGGGTTGGCTGCAACTGTAAAGATAAACTATCAATTTGCATTGCCGTGGTGAAATTTTAACAGCGCACTAGGAATTTCCTTGTGGGCAAAATATGGGGGAGGCTGTAGCTTTTCACCTTGTAGCCATCTTATTTAGGAACCAAAAGGCGGAGGCAGGTTTGCCTGGCCCAGTTCCCAGCTTCACTTTTCCCTTTGACTAAATGAGTTTGGGGTCCCAAAATTTAATTTCCTTTCACATGATCTCCTGGTAAATATCAGTTCACTTGCCTCATCGTGTCACCAATCCCTCCAGCTCATTTCCAGCTAGGTGAGAGAGGGGACAGACCTGCTGAACCCCTCCTTGGGGAGGCTCTTCTCTGTAGGGCTGAGGCTGTGCTAAGCAACAGATTTATTCTGCACACAGGAGCCCTAAGGCACATGGGTAGACTATGAAGGAAAACTCATAGAGGCCAGAGAAGGCCAGTTTCACATCCCATTGTTCCTTCTTGGTAATTTTCCAGTGGTGTTTGTGAAGAAGGAACGATGCCAAAGGAGAGATATCCTTACCTTGATTTTCATAATTCATAAAGACTGTTTTTTTGATTTGTATAAAGCAGATTATGATTGTGAACCCTGAACATTTGAGACATGTCTAAATTAATTTAGAAAGTTTATTTTGCCAAGGTTGAGGACATGCGCCTGTGACGCAGCCTCAGGAAGTCCTGACGGCGTGTGCCCAAGGTGGTTGGGGCACAGCTTGGTTTTATAAATTTCAGGGAGACGTGAGACATCAATTAATATATGTCTGGAAAAGTGGGACAACTTAAGCAAAGGCAGGAAGAATGGAAGTGGGGAGGGAGCTTCCAGGTCACAGGTAGGTGAGAGACAAATGGTTACATTCTTTTGAGTTTCTGATTAGCCTTTCCAAAGGGAAGCAATCAGATATGCCTCTATCTCAGTGAGCAGAGGGGTGACTTTGAGTAGAATGAGAGGCAGGTTTGCCCTGAGCAGTTCCCAGCTTGACTTTTCCCTTTAGCTTAGTGATTTGGGGGCCCCAAGATTTATTTTCCTTTCACATGATGAATACAAACATGGAGCAATGTGAAATTTCAGAGACAAAACTAAGTTCTGTCTACTGGCATTATTCTGTCTTGCAGAACTCAGTGGGCAGTGTTCTTGATGGGAAAAGATTGACTTTAAAGAGTTATAGAAGGGACCAGGTGTGGTGGCTCACACGTGTAATCCCACCGCTTTGGGAGGCCAAGGCAGGCAGATCACCTGAGGTCAGGAGTTCCAGACCAGCCTGGTCAATATGGTGAAACCCCTTCTCTACTAAAAATATAAAAATTAGCCGTGTGTGATGGCAGGTGCCTGTAATCCCAGCTACATGGGAGGATGAGGCAGGAGAATTGCTTGAACCTGGGAGGTGGAGGTTGCAGTGAGCCAAGATAGTACCTCTGCACTCTATCCTGGGTGACGGAGCCAGATTCTATCTAAAAAAAAAAAAAAAAAAAAAAAGTTATAGAAGGGCTTGGAAAAGGATTTTGAGTCACCATCTTGTACCCTTGCCTTAGATTTATAGGTGTACAGGGGTTCCTCGAGTGTGAGGTGACCAAAATTGTTAATTTCCTACAGAGCATGGAAAAGCCTTTGGTGCACAACCATAGCTTTCAATTACAGGATCCAAACCCTGGCTTGTCAAATTTAAATTCTGATACAGTGTTAACATTAGCATGTTCTGGTGTTATTGTGTGGTCTGAGTGGTAACTTAACCATAAAACACTTCAGTGTAAAGTGTTACACTGGTGTTATTGTATTGTTCTGGTGTTATTATATGAGTGGTCACTTACCATAAAACACTTCAGCATGAAGTGTTATAAGTGTGTGGGTTTGCATAAGTTCACTTCGATTTATACCTGAGAGGCAATTGGCCATGCAAGTGTCTATTTTGGAATCCATTCTAAAGAGGTTACTATTAAGCACGATCAACATTGTCATCAGAATCTGCACCACAGAGTGAATTGGCTAGAGTAAAAAAAAAAAGCTAGAAATAATTTTCAATCAGAGAAATGAGTGTTGTGAAAGACAAAAGGCTGGCCAAGCAGATTGTGTGAAACCCACTGCCCTTGCATGAATGAGGCAGTAAATTCACCCAGCAAACCTGCCCCCTTCCAAGCCTCACTCAAGGCCTAGAGCTTCAATGTTTCTATGTCTCCTAGAAATCAATAATAAACAAGAGAAATGGCCAAAATAAGTGAGCAGGTGCTAAAGAGAATATCCAAATGACTGTGAAACCTATGAAAAGATGTTCAACTTGATTAGACATGAAGGAAATGCGAATGAAAGCCACTATGTATCCTCCAGAATAGTTACAATGAATATCAGCGAGAATATGAAGAATATACTGGGTGTGGTGGCTCATGCCTGTAGTCCCAGCTACTTGGGAGGTTGAGGCAGTAGGATCACCTGAGCCCAGGAGTTTGAGACTGCAGTGAGCTATGATTGCACCACTGCACTCCAGCCTGCATGATGGAATGAGACCCCACCTCTAAAAATTCAAAAAGAATATGAAGAATATGAACTGAAGCTCAAACATTGATGAGGGGAGGGTAAATTTGTACATCCACTTTGCTGAACGTATTCATATCATGTGAGTCATCAATTGCATTCATAAGTGTATGTATCCAAGAGAAATGTGTACATATGGTCACCAAAATGTTATTGAACTGAACTGGGGTCCACTTGCCTGGTGCAGTAAGGCCAGATATCCACACCAGGGTTTGAAATGGGGAGAAAGGAGGGTCTTTGTTTGCAGGACACTGAACAAGGAGAATCAGGCAGCTCAGGCTTAAGACCCAAACTTCCCAATGGCTTGCAAACAAGGGAAAATTTCAGGAAGTAGAGGTTACAAGCAGAATTGTAAGTCAATACATGAAGACTATGCATTGGTTTGGCCTAAGGGCAGGATATCTTGAAGCAGGGGCTTACAGATCATAGGTAGTGTATTAGTCCGTTTTCACACTGCTATAAAGAAACACCTGAGACTGGATAATTTATAAAGAAAACATGTTTAATTGACTCACAGTTCTGCATGGCGGAGAAGGCCTCAGGAAACTTACAATTATGGCAGAAGGGGAAGCAGGCACGTCTTACATGGCAGCAGGCAAGAGAAAGCACAAAGAGGGAAGAGCCCTTATAAAACCATCAGATCTCGGCCAGGCGCAGTGGCTCATGCCTGTAATCCCAGCACTTTGGGTGGCCGAGGCGGGTGGATCACAAGATCAGGAGATGAAGACCATCCTGGCTAACAGGGTGAAACCTCGTCTCTACTAAAAAAATACAAAAAAAAATTAGCCAGGTGTGGTGGCAGGCACCTGTAGTACCAGCTACTCAGGAGGCTGAGGCAGGAGAATGGTGTGAACCTGAGAGGCAGAGCTTGCGGTGAGCCGAGATTGCGCCACTGCACTCCAGCCTGGGCAACAAGAGCAAGACTCCATCTGAAAGACAATAAAAAATAAATAAATAAATAAAACCGTCAGATCTCATGAGAACTCCCTCACTATCATGAGAACAGCATGGAGGAAACTGCCTCCATGATCCAATCAGCTCCCACCAGGTCCCTGCTTTGACACATGGGGATTATAATACGAGGTGACATTTGGGTGGGGACACAGAGACAAACCATATCACGTAGATTCAAAGATTTTCTGATTTTCAATTACTTAAGGAAAAGAAGCTTTGTTTAAAAATTGGGGGTCAGGCCAGGCATGGTGGCTCACACCTGTAATCCTACCAGTTTGGGAGGCCAAGGCTGGCAGGTAGTGCTTGAGGCCAGAAGTTTGAGACCAGTCTGGGCAACATAGTGAGACCTCATCGCTACAAAAAATCCAAAAATTGGTTTTGTTTGGTATTGTAAAGTGATAGTCCCAGCTACGTAGGAGGCTGAGGCAAGAGGATTGTTTGAGCCTAGGAGGTTGAGGCTGCAGTGAGCCATGATCACACCATTGCACACCAGCCTGGGTGACAGAGCAAGACCCTGTTTCAAAAAAATAAAATAAATAAATAATAAATAAAATAAAAATGTTGGGTCAGCAGAGAAGAATGTTAGCTCTAGCTAATGGGCATAACCTCCTCCAGGATGCTCAGGAAGAACTTTAGAACAAAGGATAGCACTCAAAGTTCAGTCCTCAGCTCCTCCATATCTGAGATGTACATGACAGTGGACCCATTTGGTGGGGGACCAGGTTTCTGAAAAACAACTCGGAGACATATATTAAGATGTTATCTTTAGTTTCTATAGGGAACCAAAAACCTTGTGACTTTAGCTTCCTTAGCTATTGTTTTAAGCTACTGCTACCTTCTTGGTCATCAAGTTGCTCATTTACTTCTCAGGGGTACCTAGGTACCTGGAATTTCCCCTGAAGGAACTCAAGATTTTCCTTCATTTCCATGCTTGTGGGTTTGGGAGTGGGCCTGCAGGCTCCTAAGAGGGGTCCCTACTTCATCTCAAAAAGAAATGTACAAAAAAGTTTGTGGAAACATTATTCTTATAGCCCAATTTGGGAAGCAGCCAAATATTTATCAACAGTAGAATGCTCTCTTCCTCCTACCCCTGCCCTCAATTGGAGGCTGTTCCTTAAAATCAAACAGGTTCAACAGCCTGCTTGATTTACAAGTTGAACCTCCATTCAATTCCACATCCCTTGCAGGCCTCCTCTTGAAGCCCCCTTAAGTCCCTCACACCTAATTTTCAATGGAAAATGGAGCAGGGAGCTGAAGAAGAGGAGGAAGATAGAGGGAAACAGGTGCCTGTTGAAAACACTGAAAGTCCCAGACAGAAGATATTTCATTATCCATCGCTATGTAGCAAACCTCCCCAAATGAGTGGTTTGACCAACCGTCAATGTTTCTCACAATTCTGTGAATTTCCTGGGCTCAGCTGGAAGTTCTTTGGCTCAACTCAGTGTCAACTGCTGACTCTTGTGACTGCATCCAGCTGTAGCCTTGGCTGGGCTTTACCCAGTACCTGGCACTAGGAATCTAGTCATCTAGGAATGGCAGGGCCTGTCTCTCCAGCTGAGTGGTCACCCTTCTTTTTTTTTTTTTTTTTTTTTTAATTAATTTTTTTTTGCACACAAAAAAATAAACATTTTCTAAAAATACATACAAACAAAAAGATGCGTATCAAACATTAGGAAGGTTGCACATGGGAAGTCGGGGAATAGAAATGGGGGGTGGGAATTAAAATAAATGAGAGAGGGACTTTATATGGATCAGTGATAATAACTCAATCCTCTATTTGACAAAGAAGAAGGAGAAGGAAGAGGAAGAAAAAGAAAGTGGGATAAAGGATCAGAAAGGGAGGAAAATAGAAAAAATTAGAGTATGACTCCAGGGTAGACCTGTTTTGTTGTCACTGGGTTGGTTGGTTGGTTTGTCTGTTGTATTTTTCATATGTTTCACCATGTTGGCCAGACTGGTCTCGAACTCCTAGCCTGAAGTGATCAACCCGCCTCGGCCCCCCAGAGTGCCGGGACCACAGGCGTGAGCCACCACGTCCAGCCCCCACATTGCTTCTGGCCTCCGTGGTAGACCTCCCAGACAGGGCGGTCGGGCAGAGGCGCTCCCCACATCCCAGACGGGGCGGCCGGGCAGAGGCGCTCCTCGCTTCCCAGACGGGGCAGCCAGGCAGAGACGCTCCTCACTTCTTCCCAGATGGGGCAGCCGGGCAGAGGTGCTCCTCACTTCTTCCCAGACGAAGCGGCCGGGCAGAGGTGCTCCTCATTTCTTCCCAGACGGGGCGGCCGGGCAGAGGCGCTCCTCACTTCCCAGACGGGGTGGTGGTCACCCTTCTTACATGGTGTCTAGGGGATCCAGAGAGAGGAAGCTGAAGTTCCTAAGCTGACAGCCTAAGCCTGGAACTAGTACAGCATCGGTCCCACCATATTCTGCTGGTCAGAGCAAGTCTCAGGGTCATCCAAGATTCAAGGAGAGAGGAAATAGGCTTCATCTCTTAATGGGAAAAACAGCAAGTGCTTACAAGGATGGGAGCAATTTGTTTGAAATCATCTTTGGAAACTATGTACCACAAGCAATAAGAGGAGAGGAGAGAAGTCTGCATTACAGACATGGGATCTGAGTTCAGCCAAGCCTCCACAACCTGTGAAATTTGCCTGGCTTATTGATGCCTCAGTTTCCCCACTGGTAACTTAAAAACTTGGACTAGAATGTCATGAAGTCTGTCCAGCTTTGAGAATTGTGGTTCCATAATCCACATAAATACAATGGGCCCAGTGAGGACTCAGGGCCTCCTGATGATCTTCTAAGTCTTCCATCACTGAACCCACTTCCCATCCCCAACCTCACCCCTCAAGAATAATCCACAGGAGTCTGTTCTTGCCTCCTTTCTTCATCCCAGTTGAAATTGGAGGGGCTTTTTACCAAAAAAAATGGTCTGCCAATTCTTTTGTAGTTTCATCCCACATGAGAAGGCTTAAACTGTTAGCATCAAAAAGGTTGTGGGAAAGTATGTGCAAATCAAGCTTTGGTTCCTTGGAGTACTGAGAAGAATGAATCAAGAGGTATGCTGCAGGCGTCCGCGCAGGTGTTTGACTGCACTTGAGAAAACCTGCTGAGAAACATCTTTTTCTCAGTTTAAAAATAATGAAAGAGGCCTGGCTCAGTGGCTCATGCCTGTAGTCCCAGCACTTTGGGAGGCCGAGGCAGATGGATTACGAGGTCAAGAGATCAAGACCATCCTGGCCAACATGGTGAAACCCTGTCTCTACTAAAAAATACAAAAATTAGCTCGGCTTGGTGGCACGTACCTGTAGTCCCAGCTACTCGGGAGGATGAGGCAGGAGAATCACTTGAACCCAGGAGGCAGAGGTTGCAGTGAGCCAAGATCATGCCACCGCACTCCATCCTGGCCACAGAGCAAGACTCCATCTCAAAAAATAAATAAATAAATACAAAAATTAACCAGGTGTGGTGATGCAACCTGTAATCCCAGCTACTTGGGAGGCTGAGGCAGGAGAATCGCCTGAACCTGGGAGGCGGAGGTTGCCATGAGCTGAGATCACGCAACTGCACTCCAGCCTGAGTAGTAGAGTGAGATCCTATCTAAAAAAAAAAAAAAAAAAAAAAAAGCAGTAATGAAAGAGGCTGGTCTGAAGGTAGTGACTTCTTTCAATTGATTGTTCACAGTTACAGATAGCACTCTTTGTTCTACTCCTTCCCTGCATTCTCACTACTGCGCTTGGTTAGTCTTTAAAAAAAAAAGTAATGAAAAATAAAACATTGGAAAATAATTAAATCACTCGTGTTATCATCACCTCGAAATAACCTGATTGAAAATTTTGTGTATTTTTCTTTTTTTTTTTTTCCCTTTTCTATGTATGTCCATGGCAGACATTGTCAATTCTGGGGTCCATCTCTTCCCCCAAGGGAATCTGATGAATCCTGACCAGAGGAATCCTTCCTCTTATAGATAACTGGTTTTCAGAGTGGGCATGTAACTTGGGCTGGTCAGTGGTATATAATGGCAATCTTGCTGGAGGATTTCTGGAAAGGATACACCCAAAGTAGGAAACCATTTTTCTGACTCTGGACACTGGTGTGTGAGGGAGTGATTCCTGAAGCTGTTGGTATGAAGGGAGCCAGCTGACATGGTGACGGGGCCAGAGCTGGGAAGGAGTCGGTCTTGATTCATGCATCATATTCTAAAGCCACCATATTAACCATCCCTGGAGCTGCCCTCTCTCTCAGTTTCATGTTCTAGGAGCTAGCCCCTGCATGTTTAAGCCACCTCTATTTATGATTTGCTGTTCCTGGCAGCCAAAAGCATTTTAATTGCTGCAGTATATAGCTACATAAATATATTTTACAAAGTTTATTCCTTCATCCAACAAATATTTAATGAGGATGCCCCATATGTCAGGTGTGACTCATGCTGCAGACACACTGCAGACACACAAAGTTGCTCTGCTTTTTTCCACTTAACGTTTTCACCAGTCATTGAGAACTCTTTAGATACACAGTTTTAATGGCTACTTGATTTAGTCATTTCCCCATTATCTGATATTTAGGTTGCTGAGGATTTTCATTATTAAAAGTAAAGACATGGTGAACATCCATGTGCATAATTGGTCACATTAGTCATAATTTGGGAGATATATTCCTAAAAGCAAAAAACAAAAAACCAAAAACAACAACAAAAAAAAAATAGGATAAAAAGGATACCCTGATGTGATGATGATGATGATGATGATTTTTTTTTTTTTTTTTTTTTGAGACGGAGTTTCGCTCTTGTTGCCCAGGCTGGAGTGCAATGGCGCAATCTCAGCTCACTGCAAACTCCATCTCCTGGGTTCAAGTGATTCTCCTGCCTCAGCCTCCGGAGTAGCTGGGATTACAGGCATGCACCACCACTCCAGCTAATTTTGTATTTTTAGTAGAGGAGGGATTTCTTCATGTTGGTAAGGCTGGTCTTGAACTCCCGACCTCAGGTGATCTGCCCGCCTCAGCCTCCCAAAGTGCTGGGATTACAAGTGTGAGCCACCGCACCCGGCCTGATGTGATTTTATGCACTGTATGCCTGTCTCAAAATATCTCATGATACACCTACTCTGTACCCATAAAAATGAAAAATAAAAATAAATATATAAATAAAAACAGAAAAAAAGTGTCTGACACATATTCCCAAATTGCTTTCCAGACAATTTATACCAATTTTTATGTCCTCGTGTAGCATTTGAGAGTTGCCTCTGCATATAAGAACACTCTTGAAATACACAATGCTTTTTTCTACCCTCAAGTATTTCTAGAAAAAAAAAAACCTGATTAAAGTCTACAGGACAACAAATCAAGGGCGTACCAAATGAGAGGGGAGATTGTTAATGAATGAAAGAGGCTGAAGAGCTCTGCTAAATGTGGGTGCAGCCTGTTGGATCTTGATTCATACAAATCATCCGTAAAAAGATAATTTTGAGAAACCTGAATGTGGACTGGGTATTATTTGATATTAAGGAATTAGTATTAATGTTATTAGGTATGGTAATGGCACAGTGGTTATGTTTGAAAAATAAAGGCTTGGCAGTTAAAGATGTGTCTTTATGAATCAAAGAAATGGTATGTTATCTGGGATTAACTTTACAATACACCAGCAAATAAAGGGGATGAGGTGGGGTGGGATGGGAGAAGCATGGTTGACAGAATGTTGATAATTTGGAAAATAGGAGTTTATTATACTTTTTGCTCTGCCTTTGTGCCTGTTTGAAAAATATCATAATACAAAGCTTTTACTTTTTTTTAACCTTAATTGAATTTTGAAAAAAAAATGTAGTTGATGGCATATACATAAAAGGCTGGGAGACTACGGGCCTGCTCTTCATGGGCTCAGTGAAGTGTTCTGTGGAGGTTGACAGGGACCTTGGCAGTCCCTGGTAGCTTTATTCCTAGCCCTAAGGACAGCAGAGAGGCTGGGATTGGTCCCAGAATCTGCCCTAGAAATTACAAGCACATTAACAGAGGCCTGAAATGATTTAAGGGAACTAGACCAAATCAGCTGTGAGTTTCACTGGCCTCCAAGAGCCGTTGGTTCTCGATCCACTCATCTGCTCCCAGATTCGGGGGCTGAATATCAATCAGATGACTTCAGGCTTGAAGCACAGGGAATATATTACGTATTGAAAAGTACCACCTGTGACTGTCAGTTTCATTTGTATGCCTACAAAATATGGGGAGACTGAAATGCATGGGGCATAACAGGTTTTTAAACTGATGTAATTATATCATTTGTTGGAAGAGACATATATACATTTAGAAATATATGTTTTATATGTTTTAGTACATGAAAATTTTAAGGTTTTAGCTTGTGATGCCAGCCAACCCCCACCCCCCCCACCCCGGTTTTGGTACCAGGTTTGGCAGCCACTGCGGTCTGGGTGTCTGTATAAAGCATTGAACTATGGACACTTGGCTAATTTCCTTCCCTCTGTTCTGCTCATGGCTTGTACCCTTGACAGTGATGACAGTGAGCTACACTCAGCCTAGTCAGGTGGAAAAAAGCACAGGCCTGGGAGACAAGACAATCTAGGTTCTGATTCTGGTTTTATTACTTTAGGCAAACCACTCAGCTTCTGTAGTCTTTTTCTCATTTGTCAAATGCAACTAGTAGACTAATAATACCCAGCTCCCCAGTGTGGGTGTGAGGAGTTGCTGACAAGCACACAGCCTGGCAGAGGAAAGGCCTTTGATAATAATCCCTGAGCCCTTTTCCTCTACCAAAAAAGGACCCTGAGGGTTATTATTCACCATCTGAGCCATCTTCAACTCTCAGCATTATGGGGCTCAAAAAAGGGGAGGGTTTCTGTGGAAAAGCCTGCATTATTAGCTTACTTCCACACTTTTCAGCGCTGAGAGTAGTAAAACCACCTCTCACACCTCCAACTGCAGACATGAGGAAGCTGTCTCCCTTTGCTTCCATAAATACCACCATTTGTACCATTTTCTGTTATTTTTGCTGATGGGAGAGATAGCAGTCATCCATCAAACAGTAGATAACCAGAAGTCATTATTATCCCTCCCTTAACAAAATTGAGTATGTTAAAACCAAATAAATAAGATAGAATCTAGAAATGTTAAGTCTCTGGAACATGTCACTAGAAACCTCATTCACTGGAAAAATCAGCTCATCAAGTGTGTCTGCTGGTATCAGCACTTCACTGTCTGTGCCTATGTCACTCATTTGGGCTGCATTTGGGCCCCTAAACCCAGATAACTCCATGGTGCTTCTGTGTTGGCCCTTGACTCACTGTGGCTTGATTTTTTTTTTTTTTTTTCAGACAGGGTCTCACTCTGCCGCCAGGCTGGAGTGCAGTGGCGCGATCTCGGCTCACTGCAACCTCTACCTCCCAGGTTCAAGTGATTCTCCTGCCACAGCCTCCCAAGTAGCTGGGACTACAGGCACGTGCCACCACGCCCAGCTAATTTTTGTATTTTTAGTAGAGACAGGGTTTCACCAGGTTGGCCAGGATAGTCTCAATCTCCTGACCTCATGATCCACCCACCTCAGCCTCCCAAACTGCTGGGATTACTGGCATGAGACATCGTGCCCAGCCCACTGTGGCTTGTTTTGTAGATAGTTTGTCTCAGCCTTGGATGCTGGGGTCAAGAACAATGTCTGTGTCATCTTCTTTGGCTGTCTTAGTCCACATGGGCTGCTATAACAAAATACTGAAGACTGGGAGGTTTATCCACAATAGAGGTTTATTTTTCATGATTCTGGAGACTGGGAAGTCCAAGATCAAGGCATCAGCAGGTTGAGTATCTTGCGAAAGGCCTGCTTCCTCATACATGGCACCTTCTTGTGTCCTCCTATGGAGGAAGGAATGGATGAATCACCTCTTTTATAAGAGTGCTAATCTCATTCATGAGAGCACCACACTCACAACACACCTCCCCCAAAGATGCCACCTCCTAATACCATCACCTTATGGGTGATGGATATCAACATATGAATTTGGGGGGGCATATAAACACTCAGACCATGGCAGTGGTCCAGACATGTAGTGCAGGGCCTTGAACTTAACAGGTGCTCAGTAAATTACTGCTATCACTGTGGCTAGGAGCAAATCCGTAGCAACTCCTGTTGCTCAGCTTTCTGAAAGTAGAATGACTAAATCACCTCTAAAACAGGTGAGGACTACCTGAGAATGTTCTTTTCTGATTGTCTGAAAGGACCCTCCCTCAGCCCACACATCTCTCTCCATGTTTCTGAACCTTCCCTATTTTCATTGACTTCATCCAGCTTCTAGAATAAATCGCCCCAGATAAATGTTTCCTCCTTTTTCTGCCGGTTTGCTGCATTCAGTTCCCTGTGTTTAGTAACTACAGCAGCAATACTCTCTGGTCTTGCAGCTTTGGGGTCTACATTGAACCTCCACTGCCAAGAATTGCTGAGGGACTTTGATTTTGAACAGTTCGCAGAGAAGAGATGATGGTCTGATTTTCTGTCTAGAATGAAGGGCCCTACGTAATTCTCAATGGAACTATTCCCTGTCCCTTGATCCTCCCTTCCCAAATCACCCTAGCAATTCCATTCCATCCCATCTAGCTCAAAAGCTACACTCGGTATCTTCCTCTAGTTTCCTGGTTACATGCTGTTAATTTCTTACCCAAATGCAGCTCCTTGTGTGCTGAGAAAGGAAAATTGTATTTAGTTCTAAATGGTAATACAGTACGCACACCTGGGAGTTTGGGAAAGGTGGCCTCTTGGCTTGACTTGAGCAGACCAGCAGGTCATAACCCCAAAAGCCCACACATTTCAAGGTCTGGTCTGAACACTTCCAGGGTGCACTGGGAGGCAGCCATTGACCGAGCTGTAGCAACTGGGAACTGTTTCAGCTTGGTGACAAGTGGCATATTATCAGGAGGGAGGATCATGAGAGAGCTCTCGTGATCCAAACGTTGGGACCCAAGTTAGAAATCTGAACTTGAAAATAAGGAAAAACTGGGCTGGGTATGGTGGCTTATACCTGTAATCCCAGTGCTTTGGGAGGCTGAGGCGGGTGGATCACTTAAGACCAGGAGTTCGAGGCCAGCCCAGGCAACAAGACAAGACCCTCATCTCTACAAAAATTTAAAAATTAGCCAGGCATGGTGTGCACAGCTGCAGTCCCAGCTACTTGGGAGGCTGAGGTGGGAGGATCACTTGAACCTGGTAGTTTGAGGCTGCAGTGAGGTGTGATCGCACCACGGCACTCCAGCCTGTGGGACAGAGAGCAAGATCCCATCTCTTTAAAAAAAAAAAGAGAGAGAGAGCTTTGGTGGTTTGATTTTAATAAGAAACTGACTCAAGGAGGCATGCTCAGTATTCTTTTTATTTTTTAATGGTGTTTGTAGTCAGAGTGACTCTGATGCCAAACCCTCCACCCATCAGCCTTCTCATGCTTACTGAATCATTTGCTTGGAAAGAACCCTCATCCCTCTGATGAGAGTGGGCTGACCCTCATTGCCCCTTCATGAGAAATCCTGAGTGTATCACTGCTCTCTTTTCTACTTCTGTTTTTCTTAGTAACATCCATTGTTCTACAATATGCATTCTTAGCAGTATGCCTGTGTGCACAGGTAGAAAGGTCAGGAGGGTGGAAATGTGAACAGTTAGAGGCAAAGGCAAAACAGACGTTTTACAGTTTATCAACGTATAGCATCCAATACTTCTGTTATTATTCTAAAAGTATGAAGTGTGTGTTTGAAGAATTTTGTTTAAACGATGGGTAGATCTTGAGCAAATTTCTCATTTCTATGTATGCTAGAAACGCCCGTAATCCCAGTGCTTTGGGAGGCTGCTGTTTCTCTGCCTGGAACATCCCGACTTCCCCATCCCACCACCATCACACACATACACCCTTCTTGCCTGCCTAACTCCTCTTTAGCTTTCAGGTCTCCCAGCTTCATCTTTTCTAAACCCCACTTCTTAGATGGGTTCCCCTCTTAGGAGTTCCCATAGAATCCTGTACTCCCTCTAGCACCACACTTACCACACAATATCATAATCATCTTACTGAACTCGGGCTCCATGAGGGCAGGGACCAGACCTGTCTTTTCCACAGATCTATCTGCAGGTCAATAACTGTTTGTAGAATAAATGAATTCTGATGAGTCCGTATAAGCCTTTTCTTTGTATGAGCCTTTGCTTCTCTCTCTAAACATGGTCTGTTGAGTATGGTTGTTCAGGTTGTGGACTGTACAAGGATATCTAGCAGAGAAGGGAGGGGAGGCTGAAATCCAGCCCACATTCTTATCACCAAGCCATTTTTTGCTGGTTGTATCCACCATGAGGATGAGGTGCTAGTCTCCTGATTTGCACAATAGCACCACACGGGCTTTCAGCAGCCTAGCTCTGAACAACACTTAGTGTCTTCAAAAGCAGGTGAGAATTCTCCTGCTCATTCCTAGAAAGACTAGGGCTGAGTGATTTTATGAAACTCTCTCTTTAGGTCCTTTGCCAGCCATCAAAGCCAAGACCCAGACCCCATTCACAGCAAAGATTTCTCTTACTCTTCTCTCATTTTTTTCTCCTGCAGGGTTTGGGATGACAACTCCAGCGACAGTAGGAGGAAAAATCTTTCTGATCTTTTACGGCCTTGTTGGGTGTTCCAGCACCATCTTGTTCTTCAACCTCTTCCTGGAGCGCCTGATCACCATCATCGCCTACATCATGAAGTCGTGCCACCAGCGACAGCTCCGGAGACGGGGGGCCCTGCCCCAGGAGCGCCTGAAGGATGCGGGTCAGTGCGAGATAGACAGCCTGGCCGGCTGGAAGCCCTCCGTGTACTACGTCATGCTGATCCTATGCACGGCCTCCGTCCTCATCTCCTGCTGCGCCTCAGCCATGTACACCCCCATTGAAGGCTGGAGCTACTTTGACTCACTCTACTTCTGTTTCGTGGCTTTCAGCACCATTGGCTTTGGGGACCTGGTCAGCAGCCAGAACGCCCACTATGAAAGCCAAGGCCTCTATCGCTTTGCCAACTTCGTCTTCATCCTCATGGGTGTCTGCTGCATCTACTCCTTGTTCAATGTCATCTCTATCCTCATCAAACAGTCCTTGAACTGGATCCTGAGGAAAACGGACAGCGGGTGCTGCCCGCAATGCCAGAGAGGACTGTTGCGATCACGCAGGAATGTGGTGATGCCAGGCAGTGTCCGGAACCGCTGCAATATCTCCATAGAGACAGATGGGGTGGCAGAGAGTGACACGGATGGGCGCCGGCTCTCGGGGGAGATGATCTCCATGAAGGACTTGCTGGCAGCCAACAAGGCCTCGTTGGCCATCCTGCAGAAGCAACTGTCTGAGATGGCCAACGGCTGCCCCCACCAGACCAGCACACTGGCCCGGGACAATGAATTCTCAGGGGGGGTGGGAGCCTTTGCAATCATGAACAACAGGTTGGCAGAGACCAGCGGGGACAGGTAGAAGCCAGGAGTGGATGCTGGGCAGAGGCCAGGGTAGAATGGAGGATGACTGCCGCCCAGGGGACGAGCTCAGCCCTGCGCCTTGGCTCTGTTCCTTCTGGGAGCTGTTCCTGGGAGCCTCCGCAAGCATCTTTAGAAATCTGATCTCGGCTCCAACCAACAGCCACCTTCCAGGGATGGGGGGCCTGAAGCCTCAATGCTCGTCTCCTGATCCTTATTCTTTAAGTCTAAATTCAGTCTTTTCAAAACAAATCACAGAAGCAGCATTAGACATTGCCTTGTTTCTTTAATCTTGTTTCAGAGCTTTAGCTGCCTGGGGAGATAGGTTTTACTTAAGCCTTGATTTCTTGAAGCTCTCTCTGTTCCTTATTTGGGAACAAAAATTGTGAAGACTCATCTTTCCCTAGAACTCTGAATGGATGAATTTTTAAAAGAGGGGAGAATGTTTGGGGATGTGTCTGGGCTTTCATTTTGCCAAGTTTCCTTCAAAGCAGAACTGCCAGTGGTGTCTGCACAGGGAAAATATCTGTTGTACTCTTTATACCTGTTTCTGTTTTTTGTTGTCCCTTTCTTTTTATTTTTAAGGCCTTAATGCCTGGCTGTGGCGTCTGTGAGACCTCAATGTAAAAAGAAAATTAAATTCAGCTTCAGGCCTTTAAACCGCAGCAAGATGGTGGTGTAGGGGTGTGGGACGGGGAGACACTCACTTTTGTAACTAAAGAACATAGCTTAACATTTTCCCTTTGAGTGGTCACACAGACCATTTCATTTTTACCAGGGCTTGGGGGCCCAATGCAAAGATGATGACTATTTATTAAAACGGAAAATTTAATAAATCCTCATTTTATTAACTAAGATTCCATGAGTGCTCATTGTGGCCAGTGGAGGACAAGCACCTCATTAAACAGGCATTTATTGGACTCAGAGAAAAAGGAAATGGGAAATTGACCTTCACGGATATGAGCGTCATTTTGGTGTCTTGACTGGAGAAACATTCTAGGCCAGATAATGAAATCCGGCTTTTTTTGGTTTGATGCATTTCCTTTGTGCCTTCTGAGACTGTAACGAGTCTAGTTTTATAACCTTCCAACTAGATTAATCATCCACACTGGGAACAAAGGCTGTTGACCTTCATATACACAGGAGAATGCATTTGGGGGGATGACAGCAGCGTTCAAAAATGATAGCTGTTGTTTTTCTAAGGTAAGAGTGGTGCACACACAGCCCTTTCAGAATTGATGAGGAAAGGCCAGGCACAGTGGCTCACACCTTTAATCCCAGCACTTTGGGAGGCCGAGGCAGGCGGATCACCTGAGGTCAGGAGTTCGAGACCAGCCTGACCAACATGGTGAAACCTCGTCTCTACTAAAAATACAGAAATTAGCCAAGTGTGGTGGCATGTGCCTGTAATCCCAGCTACTCGGGAGGCTGAGGCAAGAGAATCACTTGAACCTGGAAGGTGGAGGCTGCAGTGAGCCAAGATCACGCCACTGCACTCCAGTCTGGGCAACAAGAGCGAGACTCTTCTCAAGAAATGATGAGGAAAGACGGCCACCGTGAAGAAGACAAAGCTGAAACCTATGCCTCGTGAAACTGCAGAGAACATCAGAGCCGGTGGAGGAACCCTTAGAAACCATCTCATCCAGCCTCCTTGTTTTTGACACCAAGAAACAGGCACAGGCGTTGTCCCTTGTCCAAGGCCTTAGGGGTGGATAGTGTACAGCTGGGGAAGGAACCTGGGGCTCCCGATGGTGCAGTCCAGGCTCTTGGCCCCTACTCCCACAACCTTGCCCCCTTCCTCAACAGGTCCCTCTTCAGGCTCAGTTGCCTTTGCTTCCAGCTCACAAATGCAGATATTTTCTTTACAGTACCAGAAGTGCCGGATAGAAGATCGACAAGCCGCAACACTGGGCTTTGAACTTAGTGCTGCACGGCTCCAAAGTCAGAGATCTTAAAGTATTCTCTATATCACTCTTAAAAGGAAAGCATCCTGGAGCTACTGCAAAATGCTTGTTAGGAACCCTTGACCCCAAACAGAGCTTCTCATGGGCTCTGTACTGTACCAGGTGCTGTGGGGACGGGAGAGGAGCACCTATGGGATTCCTTGATCTCCATATTTCTAGTACATGGGTTGGAGTAAAGCAAGTGATTGCACCTCCAACACAGGTTCCTGGGGGCCCTGATGGTGTGCCAGGAGGCCAAGGAACATCAGCATACCCAAGGCTCATCTTCCTAGAGGGTCAGCTGAACTAAGCAATTTTTGCAGAGAGATGTTATATCAAAACACATGACTTTCTTTAAATAAGGTCCAATATGGGCATAAACTTTTTTTGGGGGGGACAGGGTCTTGCTCTATTGCCCAGGCTGGAGTGCAGTGGAGCAATCTTGGCTCACTGCAGCCTTCGCCTCCTGGGCTCCAGCAGTCCTCCCACCTCAGCCCCACAGGTAGTATAAGCGAGTTGTTTAGTATAAGGAGGTGTTAAAGACACACTAGCATCAAGCAGAGACTTTCTCTGTGATGTAACCAAAAGGACTAGAAGAGTCTTGCAAAGGCAATAACTTTCTCACTGTGTGATTAATTAATTCCACACCTGAGAGCCCCTAAAGTCATCTCATGTTCTACCCAAGTCATTGGTACACATCCCACATTTGGGGCAACAACATTCAAATCACAAAATACCCCCCAGAAAGCAGTTTCTGAGGTCTGGCCAACCACATAGTGAAGAACAGTTCTTGGCATCAACATACTTGGTATGAACACCAGTCCTGATAGTTCCAATGTGGGAGAGCTTGGGCAAGTGTGTCAACCTCATTGTGCCCCATGTGAAAATGGTAACAACACTGGCTACCTCGCAAAGCTGTGGAGAGGGCCAAATGAGATGAGCCTCAGGGGAGGCTCTGTGAACCCCCAGGAAAGGCACAGACTGTGGGCACCGATGGGCCACGTGCTGGGGCGAGGGGGGGATGCTGCATCCAGCAGTGAAAGACTTTGTTTTGTTCTTGCACCTGGTACCCAACACTTGCCACATGGCGTCAAGGATGGCTCTTGATTATTAAATGGTGCCACTCCTGGTGATACAATTATACCAAACCACAAACCACAAATTCTTTCTCTTCCACTGAGTCTTTATTTCAATATCAGCTGAGGCTATTGAACCATTTGACATAGTAAAATGTTTTGGAAAGGCTGTAGTAATATCCTGTATCTTACTAGCATTTTTACGGTTTTTAAGTCTTACCTGTTCATAATTCTAATATTTTGACCTTCATAACCACATTGTAGATTTCTAGCCTAGAAGTAGGCAGGGCATTTATCTTCAAACTACCCTTGATCTTTTCCAGAATAAGAGGGATAAATAATTATTTTATGTATGAGTTGACTGGGATTCAGATTGACAGTAGTTCTAGAATAAGCTTTGAAATTATTTACTGTGGTATTCTACTGGTAATTTTCTATTTCCCTGATTTCTTCTACATTTATTAATTGGAATTCTTCTGTATGGAAGATATTTTTCCTTCTCTATTGTTTTAAAATGTTAAAGAACTTTTTCAACATTTCTCATAGACTAGGTTTTCTGGCAGTGAGTTCCCTCAGGTTTTGTTTGTCTGAGAAAGCCTTTGTTTCTTCTCTATTTTTGAAAGGTGTTTTTGATGGATATAGAATTTTGTATTGACAGGTATTTTGTAAAAATCAGCACTTTAACGATGTCACACCATTGTCTTCTGACTTGTATGGTTTCATATGAGAAGTCTGCTGTAACTCCTTTCTTGTTCCTGTGAATGTAATATTCCTTTTTCTCTGGCTGCCTTCAAGATTTTGTCTTTTGTTTTCTGCAGTTTGAATATAGTATATCTAGATGTGTGGGGTGTGTGTGTGTGTGTGTATTGTAAAACCAAAGTAATAATTGCCACAAGCAAGATCCACTGATGGATGCTAAAATTAAGGGTGTAGAAGCTTAAGCCAAAAGGGATATTTGCAGTCTCAAAGGATGTCGACCAAAATATTTGGTAATTACAAAGAGAAAAATAGTAACTTTACAGTGGAGAATTCTGGCAGATATCGAATTCATCAAGTGACCAGAGTTAACCTCGCCATTAGCACCTACCCATCATGCACCACCTGATTTGATGCATTGAGAAGGCACAGCATCTCTTGGAGTCCTTCACAAGAACTTCAATCTAATCACGAGAAAACACCTGACAAAGCCCGAATCGAGGGGCATTCTACAAAGCAATCAATACTCTTCAAAAATCTCAAGATAGGAAATATAAGTAAAGCCTGATGAACTGTTACAGATTGGAGGAGACTGAGGAGGCCTGATAAATGAGGCGGGGGCACCACAGGCCTTAATCATCAGTATATTCCATCTGGATTTTTAAAATGGAATCCAACAGCTCATTGACTCATTTCCTTAACATGGTGTCTGTGATTCAGTCCCAATACAGACAACTTGCATGTTGCAAAGAAAATCCACTTGATGACTGTAATTATCCAAACTTCTGACTCACCTTTTTCACTACCTTAAAACATGGCTTTTGCCACTAACCAAGTACAATTCTGCCCCTGAGCTAAGGAGCCAGCTCCAGAGGATGAACCAAGCTGGGGTTGGGGAGGAGGTCAGGCCTCTTTCCACACAGTTCTGGGTTTATTTTCCATGAAGCCTTCTTCATTCAAGAAGAAAGTCATTCCTATCCCAATGACTGCAATCACACCCTGAGAGAGGCGAGCCCATCTGAGACTATCTGATACACTTGCTGTCCACAGAAATTGCTTGGAGGATTTCAGGAGCAACTCCTTTGCTGCCATCACAGGAGTTTGGGGATGTAGAGGACATCTACTACCTGGAGAGGGTGAGGAAGCAGAAATCTTGTGTGAGTGGCCCCATCTCAGGTTTACAGCCTGCCCAAAGGGTGTGGAATCCCAGCAGGTTAATTTTCTAGAACCCAAGAAGCAGGATGCATTACAGGCCCTCTGTTTTCCTCCGGGAGCTTTTAAAAGGCCAAAACATCTGACTGAAACGATTACAGGCCAGGAGCTCCCTGAATACACTCTATCCTGGAGCTCAGAACCCATTTCTATAGGACCCATAATTGGATAGTCTAGCAAACACTCCCCCAGAAATGTACCCCCAACCCATCAACTGATGATGGGATACATGAGAAGGGCATTACTTACCATTTGCTGGCACCCGAATATACCACGGGTAGGGGGGTGGCAAGAAGGAGAATGGAGATAGTTATTTTAACTCTCCCTTTTTTGGGGGGAAAGAAAATGATTTTTTTTTAGTCATATTACTGGAGAAAAGTAACACCTGCCTCCAAGTCTAAGTTAAAGTTAAAATCACATTTCCTTTTCTTCTCCTTTTCCTTCTCCACCATGAGGGCCTTCTGGAAGATTCTCCTCCATTCTGAGGCTATCCGACATTCCCTTTCCCAAATCTCCTGCATGCCCAGCTCTGGCTATGGGGCCCCTTGTGTCCTTGATTGGGAGGCATTTGAGGTCAGTGCTTAGGGGGTTTCTTGATGCAAAGTCTTCAGAGCCTGGGGCACCATCTAAGTCCCTCTGAATGAGAAGCTCTATAGGTGGGCCTGGAACTCTGCATTTCTAGAGAACTTCAGAGGTGTTCTGAGAGGGAGCTGCTGGCCTGCCTCATTCAGCTTCATCAGCCCGGATCTGGGCCCTGCTTTTGGCTCCGGCCTGTTCTCCCCACTGACGAAGGTTTCAGTCTGGGTCCTTTTGACTGAGTTGCCTAAGTTGTGTTGAGAGATCCGGTCACCATCTCCATGCACTTGCCCCACCCCTACAGGCTGCCTAGTTTGGGGCCTGCTCATCCTTGTATAGCCTCTGTGTTACAAATTCCAACACCTTTGGCCTAACTCTCCTCCCTTTAGGATCTGTGCAGGAGCCTGTCCCACCAGTGCCCAATTCTCAAACACTGTCCCCTCCCCTGTGGACCCAAGCATCATCTAATTTCGCTCAGGCTGGAAGCTGCTTATGTTCTCAATGCTAAACGAGAAAGGGTCCCTGGAGCTGGCTGGAGCCAAGAGTATATGGATGGGCTGAGCTGAAAAAAGCAGATTGAACTCTGATGGAAGCATGACGTCAATGGACTGGCACAGCTAATCTGCAGAAAGAGGAGAGGGTGGAGGCGAGTGGGGGCAGTGTGAAGTCAAGGGCTCATGGTGGAGGAGGAAGGGGCAGCCTCAGGGAAAGTTTGGGCCCCCATGACTTCCAGTGCTGGCCTATGGCGGGCAGCCCCAGCACACAGGGCAAGTAGGACCAACCACAGGAGCCACACCAGGTGGAACGATGCCAACTTATCGGGCCACTGGCACACCCTGCTTCTATTGTCTGTCCACCTAACAAAAAACCCTTCTCCACTTTCTTAAGTCCCTGGCTCCTGGACGATCACCTAGGCCTGCCCTATGCTCTCTGGGTAAACACTTTGCCAGCCTCCCAGCATCAGAGATCATGCCATTGTCCCCAAGAACCTGCCCCACCTCTAAGGGCTGCCTAGTTTGGGGCCCACGCCTCCTGTTCTAGCCTGCTGTGTTACAAATTCCAACACCTTCAGCATAGCTGTCCCTCCTTGCAGGAGCAAGGAGAGGGGTCCGGAGCCAACAGACTGCCTCAGTCAGTCGTTTGTCATTCTTAGTGCCTCTCTGTGCCAGGCACTGGAAAAGTGGTGAATAAAACAGACCCAGGAGCAATCCTGTCCTCAGGCAGCCTGGAGTGTCGTGAGAGGGCAGCAAGGGACCATGTAAATGAATATGGAACTTCTGCCCCTAACCAGTGCTGGGAACAAAAACGACGTGGGAGCCAGGTCAGGCATCTGGCATCAGGGAAGAGGAATGGTTTTTGCTGAGCTGGTCAGAAGCCCAAGGGACAAACATAATCTGGGGGCCTTAATCTAGGCCCATCACTTAGATTAAAGGAGTGATGGGCCTCACTGAGGTCTTCATGGGCTGGACTGGATTCCCAGCTGGGCCACCTGAGAACCCTGGCCTTGAAACCTCCCCAACCAAGGTACTGGGTGTATTTGTCCATTTTGCATTGCTATAAAGGAATACCTGAGACTGGGTGATTTATAAGAAAAAAGGTTAATATGGCTCACTGTTCTGCAGACTGTAGAAGAAGCATGGTGCCAGCATCTGCTTCTGGTGAGGCTTCAGGAAGCTTTCATTCATGATGGAAGAGAAAGGGAAGCATGCATGTCACAAGGTGAGAGAGGGAGCCAGCCGGCGGGAGTGGGTGGCAGGAGGTCCCAGACTCCTTAACAACCAGATCTCATGTGAACTAACAGAGTGAGATCTCACTCATTACTGTGAGGATGAGGATGGCACCAAGACATTCATGATGGACCCACCCTCATGACCCAGACACCCCCCATTAGGCTCCACCTCCAACACTGGGAATCAACTTTCATCTGGAGATTTGGAGGGGACAAATATTCACACTATATCACGGGACAAAAGGCTCCGGTCATCCTGAAAAAAATCCTTCAGGCAGAGGACAGGGGTAGGACAGGCTTTGGACAGGTAGGACAGGCAGATCCAAATTAGACTCCTGGTTCCCGCTGGGAGGGCTTGGAAAAGTGGCCCCTGCTCTCTGAGCTTCAGTTTCACCATCTGTGAAAATGGAACTGCACAAGGATGACACACCAATTCATGAGGCGTTCCATAAGAAAAGAAAGACCCAAGGAAGGTACACCCATTCTAACCAGAAAGATGCACTCCAGCCGGGCAAGGTGTCTCATGCCTGGAATCCCAACACTTTGGGAGGCCGAGGTGGGCAAATGGCTTGAGGCCAGGAGTTCAAGACCAGCTGGGCAACATAGTACAACCCCATCTCTACAAAAAAATACAAAAATTAGTCCAGTGTGGTGGTGGCAACTGTAGTCCCAGCTGCCCAGGAGGCTGAGATGGGATGCTCACCTGAGGCCGGGAGGTCAAGGCTGCAGTGAGCTGCGATCATGCCACTGCACTCCAGCCTGGGCAACAGAGTGAGACCTTGTCTCAAACAAAACAAAACAAAACAAAAAAAGATGCATTCCACAGGAAGCCTGCTGGGAACCCCTCAACCATGGACTGACTCTCCACCCCAAGTGTCCTGATGGCTGCAAGGGGTGGCACAGGACTCTCCAAATCAGAGCAACTTGTCCACCAGGCACAGCTAGCACTATGCCCTGGACCCACAATACCAGTAGGGGCCTGCAAAAATGCTTTAATCTTTTTCAAATCAGAAGAGCGGGCTGGATGCAGTGGCTCATACCTGTAATTCTAGCACTTTGGGAGGCCCAGGCAGGCAAATCGCTTGATCTCACAAGTTTGAGACCAGCCTGGGCAACATGGTGAAACCCATCTCTACAAAAAATACACAAATTAGCTGGACGTGGTGGTGCATACCTTAGTCCCAGCTACTCAAAAGGCTGAGGTGGGAGAATGGTTTGAGCCCAGGAGGCAGCGGTTTCAGTGAGCTGAGATGGCACCACTGCATTCCAGCCTGGGAGATAGGGCCAGAACTTGTCTCGAAAATTTAAAAATTTAAAAATAAATAAATAAATCAGAAGACCACAAGAATATGACCTGCCCTTGGTAATATTTCTCTTTCTACCAATACAATCATAAAATATAATTTTAATATGTTTTATAGAGAAAAGAGACCACAAAAATCGTACCACAGCTCTGCTGGAAGTGCAGGTAATTGAAACTTCACTGTTAGTGATTTCTGCATTAAATGCAGGTCCCTGAGGATCTGGGGCTTCCATGCTCCCTCGGGGTAAATGTCTGTCAGCCAGTGTTCCTAATAATAGTGGAAAGAAACAGCCAGAGAGGGCAGGGCGTGGTGGCTCACGCCTGTAATCCCAGCACTTTGGAAGGCTGAGGCTGGCAGATCACATAAGATCAGGAGTTTGAGACCAGCCTGGCCAACATGAAACCCATCTCTACTAAAAATACACAAATGAGCAGGGCTTGGTGGCACCTGCCTGTCCCAGCTACTCGGGAAGCTGAGGTGGAGGTTGTGGTGAGCCGAGATCGCTCCACTGCACTCCAGCCTGGGTGACCTCTAGGGGGCAGTGTTAAAGGCAGTAAGGAGTGGCTGAAGGTAGAGTCCACGATGTTGCTAAGGGTTGGACCTGACCTTAAGCACACTTGTTCTATTATCTCCACTGGAACTGCCCTCACTCCATGCTAATTGGATTAATAGTAAACAGCATAAATGCATGGACAAATAGGCTAACCGGTTACTTTGAAATCATAAATGAAATTAAATGCACAGAGCCCTAATCTCTGGAGAAAGAGGCAAGATTGTAATCAGTGGAGTACGGCCAGGCATCCCCCACCTTCAGGGGGCTCACTGTCTAGAGAGAGAGATACAGAAGGAAACAAATAATCACAAACTAATATTACACTAAAGGAACAGTGAGAATACGGAAGAGGAAAAAGTTATGCCTCAAAGAATCAGGGATGATTTCATGAAGAGGCTACATTTACAATGGGTCTTGATGGATGTGTAGGAATTTGCCAGATGAAGAATCAATGTGAGAAAATGAAAGAACATGACATTTGGAGTCAAGCAGACCAATGCTTCAATCCCAGCCTTGTTCTTTTCTATTGATGTGACCAGAGACAAGTTATTTCGCCTCTCTGAGATTCAGTTTCCTTATCCATAAGATATCTACCCTTTGGAGTTCCTTAGAGGATTAAAGCCAATAATATACATTCAATACCTGGCATCCGATAGGCTTTTTGTAAATAGTAGCTACTAAAAAGAGAAGACATGTTGGAAGCTGAGGGTTTGTACAAAGGTGTGTCGCAAGCATGAGTCACACAAAGATTGGGGAGAGGGTGGGCTGGAAGCGTGGGAGTCCAGAGAACCTGGGTCTGAATCTCTTGCAGTCCTTGACGTATCAGCTGTGTGGCCCTGGGTGAGTTATTTAGCTTCTCTGCAACTGTAAAATGGGGTAATGACGGCACAGCCTTGGAGAGCTATTATGATGGTACAATGAGTTAGTGCAAGTAAAATGCCCAGCGCAGAGTGAGTCATCAGCAAATGGCAGCTATTACTGCTGTTTCATCATCACCATTGCTTTTTTGTCATCATCGGGAAGAGGAAGTGAGGGAATGGGCTGAGAATGAACAGATCGTATCTGGCCCTCCACTGATCTTGATATGATATATTGATTGGTTTATCATCCCTTCATTGTCTCTCCCTATTAGAATATAACCTCCAATGAGATGGGCTCGTTGTCTTGTTCACTGCTCTATGCCCAGTATCTAGCAGAGCACCTGATGCATAGGACAGCTGGCCCTCCGTATCCATGGGTTCTGCATCCACGGATTCAACCATCCTCTCAATGAAAATACCCACGGTCCGGCTCACAGCACTTTGGGAGGCCAAGGCAGGCGGCTAACTTGAATCCAGGAGCTCAAGACCAGCCTGGGCAACATGGTAAAACTCTGTCTCTACAAAAATATGCAAAAAAAAAAATTAGCCAGGCATGGTGGTGCGTGCATGTAGTCCCAGCTACTGGAGAGGCTGAGGTGGGAAGATCACCCAAGCCCAGGAAGTCAAGGCTGCAGTGAGCCGAGCTGTGATCACACCACTGCACTCCAGCACGGCTGACAGAGTGAGACCCTGTCTCAAAAGAAAATATTCAGAAAAACAATTCTATGAAGTTCCAAAAAGCAAAATTTGGATTTGCTATGCACTGAGTGCATTGAATCTATGTAAATGAAGTGATGTGTAAGCATTGTATTAGGTATTAAAAGTAATCTAGAGATGATTTAAAGTATACTGTGCACAGGCTATATGAAAATACTGTGCCATATTTATACAGGGGACTTAAGCATCTGCAGATTTTCTTATCTAAGGGGTGTCCTGGAACCAATCCCCAACAGATGCTGAGGGACAACTGCACATGCTTGATAAACACATGTAGGCTGGATGGATGGATGTATGGACGGACGGATGGAGCTACGCTTGCAAGTGATAGAGACAGGAAATAGCCAAGGGTCCCTGGTGAAGCCCCGCCTTCAAGCCTAAAACAGCCTGAAGGGTGAGAAACCGGACCGCTAGTCCTGGATGACGCCTGCGCTCTCCTGACTGATTCTCTCTGAATGACACCCACCTGCACACTGGGAGGACGGGGTGGAGCCTCGGGAAGTTCACGCCATTTGCAGAGGGGAGGAACCCGGCTTCTTCAGTGTCAGGGTGGTGACCTGGGATTCAACCTATGAGGTGGGAAACCTGCTAGCAGGACTCTTTTTCGCTTTGCTGAGAGTTATTTTTCCTTTTTCCTTTTCTCCCAGTAAATTCCTCTCCTCACCCTTCTATGTGTCCGTGAGCCTAATCTTTCCTGGTTGTGTAACAAGAACCTGGTTTTAGCTGAACTAAGGAGAAAGTTCGGCAACACAAGAAAGGAAGGAAAGACAGCAACTTCTGAACCTAAGTGCAGGGTCAGCGGGACCTTCAAGGGATTCCTTGCCAGCCTTCAGCCACTGGCCCTAGAGATCCTGGAACAGTGATACGATCACCTGTGCTTCAGTTTCTGCATCTGTCCCATGAACATGAGGAGACCTAGCTTCCAAATTGTGGTGAGGATTAGACATAAACAATGTGAAGTACTTAGCAGTGCCTAGAACAGATGAGGCACTCAACAGAGGTAGCTGCCATTATTATTACTATTGCAATTATTAGTAATAATAAAAAGGTACTTCACAAATTGTTACAATCACTACTACAGCCCAAAAGAACCTCTCTTTTCCACTGAACAGCATACAGACAGCTTCTTCTGGTTCAGCTGCAAAATTCCCTTTGGAGTTGCGGCCCATTTGAATCATCTGTGTGTTATTCTTTTTCCTGGCCGGCAGGGAGCTCTTGGGGCACATGCCTGCGTTCTCTGTCTCCATCACACACTCTCTCTCTCTCTCTCCCTCTCTGTCTCTCTGTTCCTCTCTCCCTTCTCCCCACCCTCTCTCTCCTCCTAATTCTACCCAGCCCCACCCACCACCACTATCATTAACCAAAAATGACCCTTCTCCCCCTCCTTTCTTCCTCCTTCCTCAGTCCTCTGTGGGTCTTTTCACAGAGCCTCAGTTTCCTCATCTGTAAAAATGGGTATGACACTACCATCTCACAGGGCTGTGGGAGGATTCAGTGAGATGAAGTAGACAAATTGCTTAGCCCAGTGCCTGGCACATAGTAAATGCTCAGTAAAATGAGAGCCATATGGTTATTTTCTTATTTCTATATTTGCACCTCATTTCCTTAACTTCATTGAGTTTTTTTGTTTGTTTGTTTTGATTTGGTTTTGTTGTTGTTGTTTTTAGAGACAGGGTCTAGCTCTGTTGCCCAGGTTGGAGTGCAGTGGTACAACCACAGTTCACTGCAGCCTTGAACACCTGGCCTCAAGCATTCCTCCCGCCTCAACCTCCTAAAGTGCTGGGACTACAGGCATGTGCCACCACACCTGGCTCATTATTTGTTATGAGTCTTTGAACCGGGTGTTGAGCTCTGGAACCATCTCTGCATGATTCCCAGTGTATATCATAGGATCAGTGTGGAGAAGGAGCAAAGGAATGAGGAAGATTAAAAAGGGGGAAAGAGTGGAGGGTCATGAGCTGTCCCTGCTCCCAGAAACAGCTCTCTTTCTGTTTGAAAGAGAACAGCCTGCTGAGGAGGGCTGGTGTGTAAAACAAAATGTAGTTCACACTTCTTCCTTCTGGTGAGATGAAGCCACCAGAGAGACATGCTTCTGCAAATGGGACTGGCACATAAGTTCAGGTGCATGGGGGTGGGTAAGAGCCCAGGATGAAAGAGCCCATGGCCTCTCCTGCCCCACAGCTGTTAATGATGGGAGGTGCCTTTATAACATCCAGCCATCACCCCAGTGGTATGAGGTGGAGATAATCACCTACATTTCACAGATGAGGAAACAGAGCCCCAGAGAGGTTAATTAACTTGTCTAAGCTTATGCTGTGCCAAGGGGGAGCAGCAGGGACTCTAATCCAGCCCCCGCCCCCAATATCTAACTATTTTTTAACCTCTTAGTGTCACACAGAACAAAACTTGCATCGTGAATAGCAGCAAGGCAAAGAGCCCCTGACTCTTTGAGGCTTTAATGAAAAGCATCCCGGTACACAGGCAGAGCGCCCTCCTTTGGGGCCCCAGGCATCAGTGTGGGAAATATCTGGAAGATGGACAAAAACACGCATCTTCGACCCACATAATAGGAGGCCTCCAGCCACTCCATTTGCTAAGAAACTACCGTTTATTGAGACCTACTATGCGCTGGCACTATTACAGTAGGTAACTAGTCAAGCATGAGCAGGGAAGGAGAGGACCTTGAACCCAACTCCCGACCCCACTCCCACCCCCTCTCCAACCAGGAATGTCAGGCGACTATCAGGTGATGGTCAGGCAGTTGTTAACTATCTCCCTAAAATAATAATTGGTGACAGCCAGTACCAGGAAAAAAAAATTTCCCAATAGACAGAAAAAAACCTGAAACTGGTGATCAGTGGCTTCCCGGGAAGATCTCAGGAGTTGGGCAGGTGGGCTCAAGCATTGGAAAGAGGCAAAATGCCGGAGTTTAACTGGTACATGACCTAGAGACGTTTGACTGGTAAAGGAAGGACACCTCAAGTGAGCATGCGTACAACTCCAGTAAACACACTGGGCATGCTCCCCCCAGGCCCTAGCAGGCCACTGCGCATGCGGACAGCCCGCCCCAAGGGAACCATCAGAGGAGAAGGGTTGCAAGACTGCAAGACTCCAGAAGCATGCCAAGGCATAAGACCCCAAGTCAAAGTCAAACTGCACGCTTCGTCTCTCAAGTCGCCCACTCGGCCCTTTTCCCGTCTTCCAAGTGTACCTTACTTCCTCTTGTTCTTGTTCTAAAGCTTTTTTGGTTTTTTTTGTTTTTTTTTTTTTGAGACAGTTTCACTCTTGTTTCCCAGGCTGGAGTGAAATGGCACGATCTCAGCTCACTGCAACCTCCACCTTCCAGATTCAAGCGCTTCGCCTGCCTCAGCCTCCTGACTAGCTGGGATTACAGGCATGCACCGCCATGCCAGGCTAATTTTGTATTTTTAGTAGAAACAGCGTTTTTCTATGTTGGTCAGGCTGGTCTCAAACTCCCGACCTCAGGTGATCTGCCCGCCTCAGCCTCCCAAATTGCTGGGATTACAGGCGTGAGCCACCGTGCCGTGCCCAGGTTTTTAGTAATTTTTCACTCCTCTAAGATTTGCCTCCGTCTCTCCTTCTGCCTTATGCTCCTCAGTCAAATTCTTTCTTCCGAGGAGGCAAGAACTGAGGCTGCTGCAGACCCATATGGATTCACCACCACTAACAGTAAGTACTATGCTAAACCCTTTTGTATATTTTATTTCGCTTAATGCTCAAAGCAATCCTAAAGGGAACTTTTTTTGGCGGGGGTAGGGGACGGAGTCTAGCTCTGACACCCAGGCTGGAGTGCAGTGGCGTGATCTCGGCTCACCGCAGGCTCCGCCTCCCAGGTTCACGCCATTCTCCTGCCTCAGCCTCCTGAGTAGCTGGGACTACAGGCACCCGCCACCACGCCCGGCTAATTTTTTTGTATTTTTAGTAGAGACGGCATTTCACCGTGTTAGCCAGGATCGTCTGTATCTCCTGACCTCGTGATCTGCCCACCTTGGCCTCCCAAAGTGCTGGGATTACAGGCGTGAGCCACCGCACTCGGCTCAAGGGAACATTTTTTAATCCCATTAGACAGATGAAAAACAGACAAACTAGGTGGTCCGAAGCAATAGAAATGTATTCTCTCCCATAGTTTTGAAGGCTACGAGTCCTCTCTTTGTAAGAACACCAGTCACAGTAAAGTAAGGGCCCACCCTATGTTAGTATTAACCTACCCAACTTAATTATGTCTAAGATCATGCAGTCATTAGATGTCATTCATGTGACCATCATCTCAACCCCCACGTTTCTGTGGAGGTTTAAGGGAACACCCTCACTGCTATTTGAGTCTCACTGTGTGTCATAGCTTCAAGTAACCAGTGTCATTTGCAGACCTGGATGTAAACCCTTGGGGGTTTGTATCAGTTTGCTTTTGCTACAGTAACCCTGCATAACAAAAAAGTCTCAAAACCTCAATGGCATAAAACAATGAGCACTGGTTCGGCTCATGTGGCCCAGCTCTTGGCCAGGTGTCTCTCATCCTCCTGAGTCCACAAGCTGCCTGGAGCATTCTTCTCACGGTGATGGCAGAGGCACAAGAGGGCAGGTAGAGAGGCAAAAGATCAAGCATAAACGATTAACCATCACTTCCATCTGATTGCATTAACCAACACCAGTCACATGGCCAACCCAAAGTCAAGGGCAGGAAAAAATATACCATGCATGGAAATGAGGGGGCTGCAAGGTCACATTGTTACCAGAAAGGGGTCCCAATCCAGACCCCAGGAGAGGGTTCTAGGATCTCACGCAAGACAGACGGGGCCAGTCCATAAGGTGAAAAGCAAGTTTATTAGGAAAATAAAGGAATAAAGAATGCCTATTCCATAGGAAGAGCAGCCCTGAGGGCTGCTGGCTGACCATTTTTATGAATATTTCTTGATTATATGCTAAACAAAGGGTGGATTATTCATAAGTTTTCTCGGAAAAAGGTGGGCAATTGCTGGAACTGAGGGTTCCTCCCCTTTTTAGACCGTATAGGGTAACTTCCTGACGTTGCCGTGGCATTTGTAAACTGTCATGGTGTTGGTGGGAGTGTCTTTTAGTCTACTAATACATTATGGTTAGTATATAACGAGCAGTGAGGATGGCTGGTGGTCACTCTTGTTGCCTTTTTGGCTTTGATGGGTTTCAGCTGGTTTATTTACTGCAACCTGTTTCATCAGCATGGTCTTTATGACCTGTATCTTGTGCTGACCTCCTATCTCATCCTGTGACTTAGAACACCTAACGTCCTGGGAAGGCAGCCAGTAGGTCTCAGCCTCATTTTATCCAGCCCCTATTAAAGATGGCGTTGCTATGATTCAAATGCCTCTGACAACATGGCAAAAGGTGTGGATTCAGGGAAAAGAAGAGATTTGTGGTCATTCTCTCTTCCTTTGTACCTGGCAGCATTTGGGGATATAAATGAGACATGGGAAGATCTCTAGTTCTCTCCAGAGGACAACGAATTTGCTGACTTCTCACCTCCCCCTCACTGGGATGAACTTGTGTTGCTTTGACTAGTCACACTTCAGTGTGTTGTGAAAAAAATATTCACTGTACTTTTTCTTTACTTCATTGTCTCTCATGATAATATAATTTACAGTTGTCTGGGTCTTGAAAGACTACAAGGCATTTATTGTCTTACTGCTCCTCATATTACCCTGCAAAGCATGCAGAGGGGGGAGTGAGCCCATGATAATATATAATTAATAACAACAGCAACAATAGCAGCTGGCACTTCATCAGCTCTTGCTTTGTTCCAGGCACTGATGAACACAACTGATTCATTTAAGATAGAGTAATTGCTCATCACTGGGGCTCTGGAATCAGAATCTGCCTTGGAATCTCAGGGGGGTCTGCTTCACAGCTGTGTGGCCTTGGGCAACTTACTTAAACTTTCTGTATTCATTTCCTAAAGCTGCTGCAACAAATCACCACCGGCCGGGCGCGGTGGCTCACGCTTGTAATCCCAGCACTTTGGGAGGCCGAGGCGGGCGGATCATGAGGTCAGGAGATCGAGACCACAGTGAAACCCCGTCTCTACTAAAAATACAAAAAATTAGCCGGGCGTGGTGGCGGGCGCCTGTAGTCCCAGCTACTCGGAGAGGCTGAGGCAGGAGAATGGCGTGAACCCAGGAGGCAGAGCTTGCAGTGAGCCAAGATCGCGCCACTGCACTCCAGCCTGGGCGACAGAGTGAGACTCCGCCTCAAAAAAAAAAAAAAAAATCACCACCAACTTGGTGACTTAAAACAACAGAAATTTATTCTCTCCCGCAGTTCTGAAGGATAGACTGTGGAGCCCTGATGATAAGTAAGCAATAAGGAGGAAGAGGCCCCAGGTAGGGGAAGGTCCCAGAGGGGAAGAACAATAAACAATTGTTCTGAGAGACCAGCTAATCACAAATAAACTGCAGGCACCACAGCTTCATCCTGCAGGTAGCCCTTTTGGCACAACCCCATGAAACTTCCCTCCAGCCCCTGCCTCTTTGCAGACAGCCCCTTCTCTGCTTTGCTGTCCATTGCTTTCTTTCTTTTTTTTTTGGGTGGGGGGAACTGAACTCAGGCTGGAGTGCAGTGGCATGATCTTAGCTCACTACAACCTCTGCCTCTCAGTTTCAAGTGATTCTCGTTCCTCAGCCTCCCGAGTAGCTTGGATTACGGACGCCCGCCACCACACCTGGCTAATTTCTGTGTTTTTATCAGAGACAGGGTTTCACCATGTTGGCCAGGGTGGTCTCGAACTCCTGACTTCAAGTGATCCACCTGCCTCGGCCCCACAAAGTGCTGGGATTATAGGCATGAGCCACTGCGCCCAGCCCCATTGTTTTCTTGTAATGTATTTTCATACTGTCTCTAATAAATCTGCTTTTCTTTACCTACAACTGTCTTGGTAAATTCCTTTACCACTCATGCCACTGGGCCCAGCTAGTTGCTACCTATGACATAGAAGTCCTCTCTTTATAAGAACACCAGTCATACTGGAGTAGGGGCCCACTCTATGTTGGCATTAATCCACCCAACTTAACTATTATGTCTGCAGTGACCCAGTTTCAAATAAGGTCACGTTTTAAGGTTCATGGGTTTTGGGAGGACACTAGCCAACTTAGTACACACTCAAAAACTTGTTTTTTTCTTTTCCATGTATGAAATGGTGCTGTAAGTAGGTTCTGTATTAGAGGATTGATATGAGGATTGGGTAAGAAATGGCTGGACAGCTCTTGGTTCAGAGCCTGTCACACTGAAAGTGCTCGTCACATAGAAGCTGTCATAATCACTGTCACCATCATCTCCACTTTGTAGTTGAGGAAACCAGCTCCAGAGAGGGAAAGCTGGCTGTGCTCCTCTGTGTGATGGAGCCAGGTTTTCTAATTTCTGAGCCAGTATGGCATGCATACAGTAGATGCTTAATAAATGTTCCATGACAATGAAAACCAAAATTAAAATTTGAAGCCCCTCAACCAATGAAATGGACCTCTCCTCTCAGCCAAGGCATCCCTAAACTAACCTGATGGGAAGTGGGGTTGGACGTGCCTCATTATACCCTCCTCCATTGGGAATTCAGGCACAGCTGACCAGCTTTTAAAGACATTAAAACAGAGGCCTTAAGGCTGACAAAGCAGACTCTTAGCAGCAATAAGATACCAACATGACAGATAGCAGGCCCTAGAAGAAATCAAAGCATTTTATCCCCAAATATATTTCTTTGACATATTTTGAAATGGCCTTGCAAAGCTGTCTCTTGTGGGGAAAACCCTTCCTTTCCAGGAATTTTCCTGATCCAGTAGAGAATTAATTAAGAGTCTTCCACCTTTCAAAGTCTAATAAGAAACATTTACAATTTAGTCTCTCTGAAGCCTGCAACCTGGAGGCTTCATCTGCCTAATAAAAACCTTGGTCCTCACAATCCCTTATCTTAACCCAGACACTTTCTTCCATTGATTCCAGGTCTTTAGATAAACTCTTTCAACCAATTGCCAATCAGGAAGTCTTTGAATCCACCTATGGCCTGGAAGTACCCCCTACTGCCCTTGCCACCCCTATCTCCACTTCAAGTTGTCCCCATTTTCTGGACAGAATCAATGTAAATCTTACATGCATTGACTGATGACTTATGTCTTCCTAAAACACAAAATCACGCTGTAGCCTGACCACCTTGGGCACATATTCTCAGTTTAACCACCCAATGGGTTCACCTTGCCTTCTGCCTAGACAGAGCCAATTTCTCAAGACAGGGGAATTGCAACAGAGAAAGAGTAATTCATGCAGAGCTGGCTGTGTGGGAGACCAGAGTTTTACTGTTACTCAAATCAATCTCCACAAGCATTCGGGGATCAGAGTTTTTAAGGATAACTTGGTGGGTTAGGGGAAGCCAGTGAGCCAGGAGTGCTGACTGGCTAGGTAGGAGATAAAATCATAGGGAATTGAAGCTGTCCTCTTCATGAGTCAGCTCGTGAGTGGGGGCCACAGATTAGATGAGCCAGTTAATCGTTCTGGGTGGTGTCAGCTGATCCATCAAGTGCAGCGTCTGCAAAATATCTCAAGCACTGATCTTAGGAGCAGTTTAGGGAATGTCAGAATCTTATAGCCTCCAGCTGCATGACTCTTAAACCATAATTTCTAATCTTGAGGCTAATTTGCTAGTCCTACAAAGGCAATCTAATCCCCAGGCGAGAAGGAGGTTTGTTTTGGGAAAGGGCTGTTATCGTCCTTGTTTTAAACTATAAACTATAATAACCTCCTCCCAAAGTTAGTTCAGCCTATGCCCAGGAATGAACAAGGACAGCTTGGAGGCCGGAAGCAAGATGGAGTTGGTTATGTCAAATTTCTTTCACTATCTCAGTGACAATTTTGCAATGGCAGTTTCATCAGGACCTCCTGAGGCTGTGTCATGGGCATGTCCTTAACCTTGGCAAAATATACTTCTAAGATGATTGAGACCTGTCTTACATACTTTTTGGTTTACAGCAACAATCTGAAATCCAGTGAGCATGGAGCCCTGTGATTACTCAGGGTTGGAACCTAGAGGCCTGGAACGCAAGCCCTCTGGCTATGAGAGCTTTCCACCTCTACCCCTGCTCCCTGGCTCTTCCCTGCCTTTAAAACCAGCTTTTTATTCCACTGCTCTCTGCTGGGGGTTAGGGCTAATACACCTGGGTAATAATGTTTACCACTAATTTTGCAAATGGGATTCCATTAATTAGCCAGCCTGTTGCTGTCAGCTGCCTGGCTGGAATTCTTTCAGCAGCTGGCTTTTTGGCTGTTAAAACGCCACAGGGACTTGTTGCTTGATGCATTTCCCCAGGGAGTTTGCTCTGTCAAGAAGGCTTTGCCAAAACGGAGAAAGCCAAAACTCCTGTTAACGAATTGCACCTAATCTTATCTCCATATAGGCTTCCCTAGCTGATTCGTCCTGGGAGTTGGGGAAGCTTGTGGGAACACATATGTATGCACTGGAAGGGTGGGTGGGGGCTGCTGGCATAATGTGGGCAAGTTTGGGCAGAGCCGGGCCCAGGCAGGTCGTGGTAGAGACAGAGGTCAGCTCAGAGGTCAGCTCAGATGGGGCTGTTTGGCTCTTGTCCCAACACCCATCCGTATCACCCTCCCCCCATGGCCGCAGTTCTGTTCTCTTGCACTTCCCCCATACACAAGCCACTGGATCAGACTCAGGTCTCAGGAAACAGGCACAAAACAGATATGGCCCCTGAAATCTCAGCTCGGACAGGGGTTAATGCAAACGCAACCTCCCTAATTAAGTCAATGAATGAAAAGACCTTCAGAAAAGAAGGCAGGAACACAACCTGCCAAGAGGATCAGAAAATGCTTTATTGACAGGTGGCATCTGAGTGGGTCTAGAAGGTTAAATGGGAATTCAATGGCTGCTGGCAGAGTTACAAGTATGAGAAAAAGCAGGGAGGTGGGAATCCCAGGGCATATATAAGAAACATTCATTTCAACCAATTTGGCTGAAAAACAGGGAATTAGAAGCAACTATAGAGGCGATAACAAATAATAATAACAATTCCCTCTGAGAAGTCAATCTGTAAATAAACAAGCACTAGAAAATGTCTACAAGCTCATCAGAGTCCCAGTTTCTTAATGTGATGGGGGATCCAGAAGCTATTAGTAAGCACTCAGCAACGGTGTCCCCAAGGCTGTGGCTAAAACACACTTCCACCCACAGCCAGCCCCTGGGACTCCCCTCCATACATCCCATTCCATTTCATCCTCATAGCACCTGAGGAGGTAAGATTAAATGCCCACTCTACAGATGGGGAAAGTGAGGCCCAAGATTTTGAAGTAGGCAACAACATGTTCAGGGTCTCGTAGTGTGAAGTGCTTGAAAAAAAAAAAAAAAAAGCAGTGAATAAAGGAGGCAGAATTTTCCAATGAATTTACAGTCTTTTCAGAGTTTTCTTTAATAATCAATGCAGGTGTTCATTGAGGCGCTGGGGATAATAGGGTGACCCCAGGCTAGGACGGGAACTGAAACATGAGCCAATGATTAGAGCAACACAGTGTTGCCATAACCTAGGGAATGGAAGGAGGGATTCCCAATGCTGCCACGGAGCTCAAGCCTGTCTTCCATGGGAGGTGAAGCTGACTGAAATCTGAAAAAATCTCATCCTGTGCAGAAAGATGGACAGAGCCAGGAATTACAGGTAGAGGGAACAGCCTGTGCAAAGGCACAGAGACACGAAACACAAATTGACTAGAATATAAGTTCCGTGAGAACAAGAGCTTTGTCTTCATCAATATGTCCAGGCCCTGACCATAATAGGTGCTCAATGAATATTGAATACATGAATGAATAAATGTATCAACAACTGAATTTTATTAACTTTCAGGAAGAGTTCAAACCACAAATTGTTTTAATCTTTTCCAACTTGTGCTTTCACCCATGTCTTGAGGAATCCTCCTTTCCACCCGTTAGGCAGATCCCAGCATGTCTGTCCCTTCTAATATTAAGAACAGTCGCATTTTTGGAAGACTCACTCTATTAAGAAGTTCACTCTAGTCCAAAGCATCCCCCATCCCCAGCTCAGACCCAATTCATGGCTCAAGACCTCACAGTGGGGAAGGGGCAGAGCCTTCCCTTATTCCCCTCGTCCTCCCACTCTGCTGCTTCTAATGCCCCAGTGTTATGGCATGGGGAGGAGGGATATGAGGAAAAGTTGTAGTCTTTCATTGAATTAGCTGTCTGCAATGAGCTGCACTGCATTTTGTTTTGTTTGTTTGTTTGTTTGTTTGTTTGTTTTTCAAGACAGGGTCTTGCTCTGTTTCCCAGGCCTAAGCATAGTGGCATGATCACAGCTCACTGCAGCACTCCTGGGCTCAGGTGATCCTCCTACCTCAACCTCTTAAGTAGCTGGGATTACAGGCATGTGCCACTATCCCCAGCTAATTTTTTGTATATTTTGTAGAGATCGAGTTTCACCACATTGCCCAGGCTGGTCTTGAACTCCTGGGCTCAACCAATCTGCCCATCTTGGACTCCCAAAGTGCTGGGATTACAGGTATAAGCAACCACACCCAGCCTGCGTTACATTTTGGAAGGGCCATTCTTCATTGTTCTGAACTGTTGCATACATCACGAGATGTCCAGCACCCCTGCTCACTAAATACCAAGAGCATCCTCCCAATCACTGGGACAGCAGAAAACACAAACACGCCCTCATGCTGACAAATGCTTCCAAGGAGTGATATCTGACTCTGAGAATAGAATCACAGCAGAGGTGTTTGCCAAGCTCTCCTGGCTGACCCCACCTGCTAAAAATGCCAGCTCTTTCTTGAAGCACACTGGGGTTCTAAAGAGGCTCCCTGTGGGGACCTTCACAGGCCTGGCCCCCTGAGTTTGGTTTGGCCCCCTGAGTTTGGCCTTGCATTATCCAGATGACTTATGATCCTCAGTTCCTGCCCAGGGATACAGACCCTCTCCCTGCTGGGTCTCCCTCACACTGGCAGACAGTCTCTTGGTGGGGATCCATCAAAGGTTTGAGCCAGGTAACTTCTGTGGCATTCCCTTGTCCCAGGAGGAGTCACAGATGTGCTGGCTGCCTTGTGGCTGCCCTGTCTTTTCAGCAGCCACAGCAAGCTCCCTTCATCATCATCTCTCTGTCAGTAAGGGACAGACATAAATCTCTGTCCCTGTGGGTTTTGTCCATTCTCATACTGCTAATAAAGACATACCTGAGACTGGGTAATTTATAAAGGAAAGTTTAATGGACTCACAGTTCCACATGGCTGGGGAGGCTTCACAGTCATGACAGAAGGTGAAGGAGGAGCAAAGGTATGTCTTACATGGTAGCAGGCAAGACAGTTTGTACAGGGGAACTCCCATTTATAAAACCATCAGCTCTCCTGAGACTTGTTCACTACCATGAGAACAGTATGGGAGAAACCATGCCTGTGATTCAATTATCTCCACCTGGCCATGCCCTTGACACATGGAGATTATTACAATTCAAGGTGGGATTTAGGTGGGGACACAGAGCCAAACCATATCATTCTGCCCCTGGCCCCTCCCAAATCTCATATCCTCACATTTCAAAACCAATCATGCCTTCCCAACGGTCCCCCAAAGTCTTAACTCATTTCAGCATTAACCCAAAAGTCCACAGTCCAAAGTCTCATCTGAGACAAGGCAAGTCCCTTCCACTTATAAGCCTGTAAAATCAAAAGAAAGTTATTTACTTCCTAGATACAATGAGGGTATAGGCATTGGGTAAATACACCCACTCCAAATGGGAAAAATTGGCCAAAAAGAAGGGACTACAGGCCCCATGCAAATCAGAAATCCAGCAGGGCAGTCAAACTTTAAAGCTCTGAAATGATCTCCTTTGACTCCGTGTCTCACATTCAGGTCACACTGATACAGGAGGTGGCTTCCCCTGGTCTTGGGAAGCTCCACCTCTGTGGCTTTGCAGGGCACAGCCCCCTCCTGGCTCCTTTCACAGGCTGGCATTAAGTGTTTATGGCTTTTCCAGGCTCATGGTGCAAGCTGTCAATGGATCTACAATTCTGGGATCTGGAGGATGGTGGTCCTCTTCTCACAGTGCCCCAGTGGGGACTCTGTGTAGGGCCTCTGACCCCATAATTCCCTTCCACACTGCCATAGCAGAGGTTCTCCATGAGGGCCCCATCCCTGCAGCAAACTTTCACCTGGACATCCAGGTGTTTCCTTACATCCTCTGAAATCTAGGCAGAGGTTCCCAAACCTCAATTTTTGTCTTCTGTGCACCTGCAGGACCAACCCCACATAGAAACTGCCAAGGCTAGGGTCTTACACTCTCTGAAGCCGCAGCCTGAGCTGTACCTTGGCCCCTTTTAGCCACAGCTGGAGCAGCAGGGATGCAGGGCACCAAGTCCCAAAGCTGTACACAGCAGGAAGACCCTGGACTCAGCCCAGGAAAACATTTTTCCCTCCTTTACCTCCAGGCATGTGATGGAAGGGGCTGCCGTGAAGGTCTCTGACATGCCCTGGAGACATTTTCCCCATTGTCTTGTCAATTAGTGTTTGGCTCCTTGTTACTTATGCAAACTTATGAGGCCAATTTGAATTTCTCCCCAGAAAATGGGTTTTTCTTTTCTATCACATCATCAGGCTGCAAATTTTTCAAACTTTAATCCTATGTCACCTCTTGAATGCTTTGCTGCTTAGAATTTTTTTCCACCAGATATCCTAAGTCATTTTTCTCAATTTCAAAGTTCAAAAGATCTCTAGGGCAGGGGCAAAATATCACTAGTCTCTTTGCATAGCAAGAATGACCTTTACTCCAGTTTCCAACAAGTTCCTCATCTCCATCTGAGACCACCTCAGCTTGGACCTTATTGTCCATATCACGATCAGCATTTTGGCCAAAGCCATTCAAGAAGTCTCTAGTAAGTTCCAAACTTTCCCACATCTTTCTGCCCTCATCCGAGCCCTCCAAACTGTTCCAATCTCAGCCTGTGACCTGGTTCCAGAGTCGCTTCCACATTTTGGGGTATCTTGACAGCAGCATCTCACTACCTATTACCAATTTGCTGTATTAGTCTGTTCTCATGCTGCTAATAAAGACATGCCCAAGACTGAGTAGCTTATAAAGGAAAAAAGTTTAATGGACTCACAGTTCCACATGGCTGGAGAGGCCTCAATCATGGCAGAAGGCAAAGGAGGAGCAAAGGCACATCTTACCTGGTGGCGGGCAAGATAACTTGGGCAGAGGAACTCCCATTTATAAAACCATCAGATCTCCTGAGACTTATTCACTACCACAAGAACAGCATGAGGGAAACAGCCTCCATGATTCAATTATCTCCACCTGCCCCCACTCTTGACACATGGGGATGATTAAAATTCAAGGTGAGACTTGGGTAGGGACACAAACCATATTACTGTGGGTCCCCCAACTCCACTCATATATGTCAAGTTCCACCAAAACTTCTCCCTCCCCATGCTGCAACCCAGTGCCCACACGTCTGAAACTTAGCAAGCCTGTAGCCAGGGAACCAGACACCAGTCCCCCTTTCTTACAGGAACCCCTGCCTGAAAGATGATTCTCCTTGAGACTCACTCACTTAGCTTGGGATGGAGAAGGGAAAATCCAAGCACTACCTACTTCCATATGTACGCTTCTCTCTACACTGTCTAGTCATCTGTTATAGAGGTTGTTATGGCAGCTGGTGGGAGTTGGTAGGACTAAGCCCTGCAGGGTGCAGGGTATATCTGGCACCTATCTTGGCACATGGAAAAACAGGTTTTGACCCAATTTCTGAAACAGCTATTTCTCCTTCCATCTCCTCTTAAAAATGAGTGAATAAACACAATGTGTTTGGGGAACTGTAAGAAGTTTCTTGTACCTAGAAGTCAAGTTGCATATAAAGAAGAGAGTGAATGGGTCACCTGGAATTCCAAAATGTGTGTGCTAAGTGTTTATTATGTGCTCAGCTCTGCACTGTGGGATTCCTATGAATTATCTCATTTAAAATCTAATTTTACAGAGAAAGAAACTAAGACTCAAAGAGGTCAAGTGACTTACCCAAAGTCATCCCAATGAGGTGGTAAAGAGCTGGGCTATGAACCAGGATGATCTGGGTACAGCCTTGTTCTGAACTCCTGCTCTGATTAAAGTCAGGCTCTAGGAAGATCTATCCCACTTGACTGTAGCTGGGACCACAAAAACCCATGGAGAGGCTCAGCCAAAAAACCAGAGGCTTAGTTACCTGAGTGTCTATTATACCAGCAACCATCATTCTCAGCCTGCAGGAAGCAACGCTGCCAGTTTAATAATAAATTAATCCCTTATAAAACCAGTCCCACCTTATAAAACCAGTCCCACCATTCTTCTCCCCCCCTCCCCACTCATATCCTCTCCCCACACATGGGGTCAATATCTCTGTCCTAAGTGTCTTGCTTGTGTCTGATTGTCAAACGTTGTCATCAAGATGCAAATCAAATGCAGAGTAAAACTGAGAATCTTTCCAGTGATGCAGGACTTTGGGAAGCCCATAACAGTTATGTTGGGAACTTCTCCCATCACAAGCAAAAGTCTGGCCCAGGGAGGATCCGGTGGAGGCAGGTTAGTTAATGCACCAAGATGAGGACTTCAACAGGGGGTCTGGGAGTAGAGACACCAAAAGACAATGATTGGACTGTGAGAATTTAGAAAGGCCATCTAGTATTAAGTTTTTTGCTAAAGTGACCTTTCCGCGTGTGCCATGACAATCAATTGGGAGTGAAATATTTAGTATCAAACGCTCATATAAGCTTTTCAGAGTAATTACTGTAAGAAGCCATCTCCAAATAATCAATATCTGATTTATTCTTTCTTCACTTTTAGAATTCATGCAGAGAGCCATTACAACCTAAAATTTTGTTGTGTGTTATTTTCATAATTATTAGTCTTGTTTTTCAAAACTGAGTCCTAGTCATATTTTTTTTCTCTACTTCCACCTTCTATTTCATTTCAGTCCTTGCCTTAAGAGACTAATAGGATTAAGAGAGAAAAGACTGAGGTTAGAGAGAAGTGAATGGGGAAATGGAAAGAAGTTAGGAGACAGTTTGCATAAAGGAGACACAAAAGAGCCAAAGCTTTCAAACTTCAACTGTGCCATGACAGAAGCAGTGAAGGTGGGAATGGCAGCTCATGAGAGGCGTTACCAAATTTGGTGGATGTGGCATGACTCTAATGGGTCTGGGGAGGTTTCAGCCATTTCTTTATCCACATATATTCATTGAGTGCCTACTGTATGCCAGGAGTGGCACTGGGAACTCAGAAATGAAAAAGACCTTACACCTTGTAATCTATTAGGAGAAGGAGATACATTAATAGGGCATTACTTTTTTTTTTTTTTTTTTTTTTTGAGATGGAGTTTTGCTCTGTTGCCCAGGCTGGAGTGCAGTGGCACAGTCTTGGCTCCCTGCAACCTCTGGCTCTAGGGTTCAAGCAATTCTCCTGTCTCAGCCTCCCAAGTAGTTGGGACTAAAGGCACACGCCACCACACCTGGCTAATTTTTTGTACTTTTTAGTAGAGGTGGGGTTTCACCATGTTGGCCAGGCTGGTCTCAACGTGCTGGGATTACAGGCATGAGCCACTGTGCCCAGCCAATATGACTGCTTCCCTTTAAAGAAGATAGTTGTGGCCGGGCACAGTGGCTCACACCTGTAATCCCAGCACTTTGGGCGGCCAAGACGGGTGGATCACCTGCCTGACCAGCCTGACCAACACAGTGAAACCCCGTCTCTACTAAAAACACAAAAAATTACCTGGATGTGGTGGCAGGCCCCTGTTATCCCAGCTACTAGAGAGGCTGAGACAGGAGAATCGCTTGAACCCGGGAGGCGGAGGTTGCAGTGAGCCAAAGTGGCGCCATTGCACTCCAGCCTGGGCGACAAGAGCAAAACTCTGTCTCAAAAAAAAAAAAGAAGAAGAAGAAGAAGAGGAAGAAGAGGAAGAGGAAGGAAGAAGAAGAAGAAGAAGAAGAAGAAGAAGAAGAAGAAGAAGAAGGAAGAAAGTAGAAAGTTGTGTGAAGACAGACACACAGGGAGATCACACACACGGAGGCAGAGACTGAAGGTATGCAGCTGCAAGCCATGGAGCACCAAAGAGTGCCAGCAGCAGCAGAAACTAAGAGAGAGGCATAGAACAGATTCTGTCCTGGAGCCTTCAAAAGAGAGCATGGCCCTTCCAGAACCTTGATCTTGGACTTCTAGTCTTTGAAACTGTGAGAGAGTACATTCCTGTTGTTTTAAGACACTTAGTTTGTGGTATGTTTTTACAGAAGTCCCCGCAAACTAATGCATATGCTGAGTGAAGAAGAGACAAGAGCTTTCTATTTATGCACAAAACATAAATAGAAAGAATTCGAAGCATACCATTACAAAAAATGGTCAAACCACAAAGGAAGACAGCAAGAGAGGAAGAAAGAAACAAATTATCTACAAAACAACCAGAAAACAAATTATAAAATGGCAGTAATAAATTCTTACTTATCAATAATTACTTTGAAATTAAATGGATTAAATTCTCTAGTCAAAAGACAGAGTGGCTAAACTGATTTTTTTAACGCACCAACTATATGCTGCCTACAAGAGACTCACCTCAATTTTTAAGGATACACAGATTAAAAGTAAAAAGATGAAAAAAGAGATTCCATGCAAATGGAAACCAAAAGAGAGCAGGGATATCCCATATTTATATCAGAAAAAATAAGCAACAAAACTATAAAAAAGAGGCAAAGAAGTATATTACATGATGATAAAGTGGTCAGTTTATCAAGGTGATATAACAATTTTGAATATATTTGCACCTGTCTTAGGGATACCTACATATATAAAGAAAATGTTTAAGAAACTGAAGGGAGGCTGGGCACTGTGGCTCACACCTGTAATCCTATGATTTTGGGAGGCCAAGGCAGATGGATCATTTGAGGTCAGGAGTTTGAGATCAGCCTGACCAACGTGGTGAAACCCTGTCTCTACTAAAAAATACAAAAAAATTAGCTGGGCATGGTGGCACATGCCTATAATCTTAGCTACCCGGGAGGCTGAGACAGGAGAATTACTTGAACCCAGAAGGTGGAAGTTGCAGTGTGCTGAGATTGCTCCATTGCACTCCAGCCTGGGTGACAGAGCAAGACTCCATCCCAAAACAAAAAGAAAGAAAGACAGAAAGTAACTGAAGGGAGACATAGATCTCAATACAATAATAGTAAGGGACTTTAATATCTCACTTTCAACAATCCAGACAGAAAATTAATAAAGGACCTGAAGAAATAGAAAATCTAAACAGATCAATAATGAATGTAAAGATTGAATCAGTAGTAAAAAGTCTCCCACCAGAGAAAGACCCAGGACCAGGACCTAGTGCCTTCATGAGTGAATTCTTTCAAATGTTTAAAGAAGAACCAATACCAAGCCTTTGCAAACTCTTCCAAAAATATCAAAGAAGAAATACTTTCAAACTCATTTTACAATGAGTAAAATGATGCCAAAGACAGACAAAGGCATTACAAGAAAAGAAAATGATAGGGCCATATATCTGACAAACCAAGATGTAGAGGCCAGGCTCACGCCTATAACCCCAGCACTTTGGGAGAATTGCTTGAGTGCAGGAGTTCAAGACCAGTGTGGGCAACATAGTGAAACCCTGTTGCTACAATTTTTTTTTTAATTAGCTGGGCATGGTGGCACATTCCTGTAGCCTCAGCTACTTGGAAGCTGAGGCAGGAGGATTGCTTGGGCCCAGGACATGGAGACTGAAGTGACCCACGATCACACCACTGCACTCCAGCCTGGGTGACAGAGTGAGACTATGTCTAAAAAAAAAAAAGATGCCAAAATTCTTCACAAAATACTAGCAAACCAAGTTCAACAGCACATTAAAAGAATCATTCACCATGATCAAGTGGGATTTATCTCTGGGATGCAAAGATTGTTCAACATATAAGATATAGTTTAGATATTTTCCCCTCTCCAAATCTCATGTTGAAATGTAATCCTCAATGTTGGAGGTGGGGACTGATGGGAGGTGTTTGGATTATGGGAACAGATCCCTCATGAATGGTTTGGGCTATCCCCTTGGTGATAAGCGAGCTTTCATTCTGACTTCACATGAGATCTGGTCATTTAAAAGTGTATGACACCACCCCCTTGTCCACTTTCTGTTGCTCTCGTTCTCACCATATGATGTGCCTGCTTACTCTTTGCCTTCCACCATGATGAGAAGTTTCCTGAGGCCTCCTCAGAAGCAAATGCCACTATGCTTCCTGTACAGCCTGCAGCACCATGAGCCAATTAATCCTCTTTTCTTATAAATTATCCAGTCTTAGGTATTCTTTATAGCAATGCAAGAATGCCCTAATACAATATGCAAATCAATAAATGTGATACATCACATTAACAGAATGAGGAACAAAAGCCATATAATCACCTCATTCGATGCAGGAAGAGCATTTTGGCAAAATTCAACATCCCTCCATGATAAAAACTCTCAACGAATTAGGTATAGAAGGAATAAGTCTCAATACAATAAAAACCATATATGAGGCTGGACATGGTGGCTCATGCCTGTAATCCCAGCACTTTGGGAGGCCAAAGCAGCCAGATCACCTGGGGTCAGGAGTTCGAGACCAGCCTGGCCAACATGGAGAAACCCTGTCTCTACTAAAAATACAAAAATTAGCCGGGTGTGGTGACAAGCACCTATCATCCCAGCTATTCGGGAGGCTGAGGCAGGAGAATCTCTTGAACCCAGGAGGCAGAGGTTGCAGTGAGCCAAGACCCCACCTTTGCACTCCAGCCTGGGCAACAAGGGCAAAACTCCATCTCAAAAAAAAAAAAAAAAAAAAGTTGAAAGCTTTTCCTCTATGATCAAGGGCAAGATAAGGATGTTTACTTTCATTACATTTATTGAATGTATACCGGAAGTCCTTGCCAGAGCACTTAGGAAAGAGAAAATAATAAAAGGCATCCAAATAGGAAAGGGAGATATAAAACTGTCTCTGTTTGCTGGTGACAAGATCTTATACATAGAAAACGCTAATGATTCCACAGACCAAAAAAAAAAAAAAAAAAAAAAAAAGACTTTTAGAACTAATAAAGAAATATAGTAAAGTTGTAGTATACAACTATCAACATACAAAAATTAGTAGTTCTTATACATTAAAAAAAACTACCAGCAAATCAAGAAAACAATCCCAGCCACAATAGCTATAAAAATATTAAATACTTAAGAATAAATTTAAATGAGGTAAAAGATCTGTGCATTAAAAACTATAAAACACTGATGAAAGAAATTGAAGAGCCAGGTACAGTGGCTCATGCCTGTAATCCCAGTTCTTAGGCAGGCAGAGGTGGGAGGACAGCTTGAGCCCAGGAGTTGGAGATCTCCCTAGGAAATACAGTGAGACCCTGTTCTCCACAAAAAGAAAAAAAAAAAAATGGGAGAAAGAGATTGAAGAAGTCGCAAACAAATGGAAAAATGTTCTGTGTTCATGGATTAGAAAATTAATATTGTTAGGCCAGGTGCAGTGGCTCACACCTGTAATCCCAGCACTTTGGAAGGCCAAGGTGGGCAGATCACCTGAGGTCAGGAGTTCGAGACCAGCCTGACCAACATGGCAAAACCCTGTCTCTACTAAAAATACAAAAAAAAAAAAAATTAGCCAAGCATGGTGGCAGGCACCTGTAATCCCAGCTACTCGGGAGGCTGAGGCAGGAGAAGTGCTTGAACCCAGGAGGTGGAGGTTGCAGTAAGCCAAGATTGCACCACTGCACTCCAGCCTGGGGGACAGAGCGAGACTCTGTCTCAAAAAAAAAAAAAAAAAAAAGAAGAAGAAGAAGAATTAATCTTGTTAAAATGTCCATACTACCTAAAGTGATATGCAGATTCAGTGCAATCCCTATCAAAATTCCATGTCATTTTTTTACAGAAATAGAAAAAAAATCCTAAAATTAATATGAAACCACAAAAGACCATGAATAGCCAAGGCAATCATATTAGTCCATTCTCACTTTGCTATAAAGAACTACCTGAGACTGTGTAATTTATAAAGAAAAGAGGTTTAATTGGTTTACAGTTCCAATGGCTGGGGAGGCCTGAGGAAACTTACACTCATGGTGGAAGGGAGAAGGGGAAGCAAGCACATCTTCACATGGCAGGAGTAGAAAGAGAGAAAAGGGGGAAGTGCTACACAATTTTAAACAATCAGATCTAGTGGGAACTCACTCCCTATCACAAGAATAGCAAAGGGAAAAATCTGCCCCCCATGATCCAGTCACCTCCTATCAGCTCCCTCTTCTAATATGTGAGGATTACAATTCAACATGGGATTTGGGTGGTGACACAGAGCCAAACCATATCAGCAATCTTGAGCAAAAACAACAAATCTGGAGGCATCACACTATCTGATTTCAAACTATATTACAAAGCTATAGTAATCAAAATATCATGGTACTGGCATAAGAAGAGAGACATTGCTCAGTGGAACAGAATAGAGGATACAGAAATAAACCTATGCATTTAAGGTCAATTTATTTTCAACAAAGGTGCCAAAAACACACAATGAGAAATGAACAGTTTCTTTAACAAAGAGTGTTGAGAAAATTGAATATCCACTGCAGAAGAGTAAAATTTGACTCATCTCATACCATATACAAAAATCAAGTCAAAATGGGTTAAAGACTTAAATGTAAGACATGAAACTGTACAACTGCTAGAATAAAAAGGAGAAAAGCTATGTGACATTGGTCTGAGAAATGACTTCTTGGATTTGACCCCAAAAGCATAGGCAACAAAAGCAAAAATAGCATGGGATTGCATCAGACTAAAAAGCTTCTTCAAAGCAAAGAAAATGATGAACAGAGTGAAGAGACAGACTACAGATTGGGAGAAAATATTTGCAAGCCATGTATCTGGTAAAGGGTTAGTATCCAAAATATATAAGGAACTCAAACAATTCAATAGCAAGGAAAAAGATACTCAGATTAAAAAATGATCAAAGGATCTGAACATACATTTCTCAAAAGAAGACATACATATGGCCAACAAATACATGAAAAAATGCTGAACATCATTAATCATCAGGGAAATGTAAATTAAAATCACAATGAGATATCACCTCACACCTGTGAGAATGGTTAATATCAAAAAGAAGAAAGATAACAAATGCTGGTGAAGACGCAGAGAAAAGGGAATTCTTATACACTGTTGGTGGGAACGTAAGTTAGTACAGCCATTATGGAAAACTCTATGGCGGTTCCTCAAGGAACTAAAAATAGATTACAATATGATCTAGCAGTTCCAATTCTAGGTATATATCCAAAGGATTTGAAGTCACTATATCAAAGAGATAGCTTCACTCTCATGTTCATTGCAGCATTTTTCACAATAGCCAGGAGATGTAACCCACCTAACTGTCCAACAGATGATTAGATAAAGAAAATGTGGCATATATACACAATGGAATACTATTCAGCCTTCTGGACGAAGGGCACTCTTTTATTTGCAACATGGATGAACTTGGAGGACATTATGCTAAGTGAAATAAGCCAGGCACAGAAAGACAAATTCCACAGGATTTCTTTTATATCAGGAAACTAAAACAATCAAACTCACAGAAGCAGAGAATAGAATGGTTGTTATCAGAGGCCAGGGATGGGGGAAATGGGGAGATGTTGGTCAAATGATACAAAGTTTCAGCAAGACAGGAGGAATAGGGAGAATTTTTTGTTGAGACAGGGTCTCTGTTGCCCAGGCTTCAGTGCAGTGACATATCATGGCTCACCACAGCCTCAAACTCCTAGGCTCAAATAATCCTCATGCCTCAGCCTCTCAAGTAGCAGGGACTACAAGCATGTGCCACCACACCCAGCTATTTTTTTTTTTTTTTTTTACAGAGATGAGTTCTTGCTATGTTGTTTAATTAGTAGATAAACTGATTCTCAGAGAGAAAAGAAAGGGAAATGGAGTCAGAAATTAACTGCAAAGGGCATGGGGGAGTTTTAGACACTATAAAGTGTTCTAGAACTTGATTGTAGCGGTAGTTTCATGAGTCTATACTTTACCAAAACTCATTAAACTATATACTTAATATGGGTAAATTTTATGATCTATACCTTATAGCACTAAAAAGGTGCTTTTTTGGCCGGGCATGGTGGCTCATGCCTGTAATCCCAGCACTTTGGGAGGCCGAGGCGGGCGGATCACGAGGTCAGGAGTTCGAGACCAGCCTGACCAACATGGTGAAACTCCATCTCTACTAAAAATACAAAAATTAGCCGGGCATGGTGGTGTGCACCTGTAATCTCAGCTACTTGGGAGGCTGAGGCGGGAGCATTGCTTGAACTCGGGAGGCAGAGGTTGTGGTGAGCTGAGATCATGCCATTGCACTCCAGCCTGGGCAATAAGAGTGAAACTCTGTCTCAAAAAAAAAAAAAGTGCTTTTTTTTTTAAGACAAAATACTTAAGCAGACATGGCACTTCATAGTAGAGGCCATATAAATAGCCAGTGAGCCCATTAAAAATGATCAACATCATTAGTCATCAGGGAAATACAAATTATAACCACAAATTATAACTACATTCCCACCAGATTGGCTAAAAGTAAAAGGACAGATAATACTAAGTGATGGACAAGATGAGGAGCAACCAGAACTTTTGTACACTGCTGATGAGAATGTAAAATTGTACAACTACCATGGAAAATAGTATCTCTTAAAGCTGTGACCCAGCACTTCCACCCAAGAGACATGAGTACATGTATCTACCAAAATATACGTACAGAATGTGCGTAGAGATCTTACTGGTAATAGCCGATGGCCAGAAATAGCCCATGTGTCCATCAACAGATAGATGAACGTGTTGGGGCATAACTATTCAAAGGAATACTAGACAACAATAAAAAGGGAATGAATTGTTCGTACATGCAACAACATAGATAAATCTCAACAAGTATATTGAATGAAAGAAGCCAAATACCAAAATGTATGTGCTATTTGGGTCATTTATATGAAGTTCTAGAACAAGTAAGACTAAGTGATGGTGTTAAAAATCAGATCAGTGTTTGTTTCTGGATAGCATATGTATAGACTAAAACGATGCATGAATGTCAGCACTTTCGGAGGCCGAGGCAGGGGGATTGCTTGAGCCCAGGAGTTCAAAACTAGCTTGGGCAACATAGTGGGATCCTGTTTCTACAAAAAAAAAAAAAAAAGCATGGCGAGAACTTCTGGGGTACTGGGGTACTGGAAGTGTTTTATATCTTGGTCTGCATGGTGGTGGCAGCACATGGATATAGACATATGAATGTATGCATATACAATTTGTCATGCTGTGCAATTTATTTTTACTTATTTATTTTTGTACTTTATTGAGCACCTCAATTTTGAAAGTCCAAGTTTTAGAAATAGCTAAAGCTAGGAGAGAAGGTGGAAGAAGCTGTGGGAGCTATCTTCACTGAGATGCTGGCTCAAGTCACAAACCTCTCCAAGGGAGAGGACTTGGAGAAAGTATCCAGTGAGGTCCACAGCTGACTCTCCAAGATGGCTGTAATCGGAGAGAAGGGAGCCAGGCATGAGGAGGGGCAGCCAGTTAGATGAAAGTCCTGACAGAGTGTATGATAGAGTGTATGTCAGGGAAGAAATAGACAGGGAGAGATTTCAAGCAGATTGGTGGTGTCAAATGCAACGCGGTGGTCTAGAAGGATAAGGGCAGATATCAATATCTCAGATATTGTCCTGTGAGAATCTCTGAGGTGCGTTCCACTAACACCTTCATATTCCCCTGGTGGGAGGTAGCCTGGTCTTGCCTTCCTCAAGGGCAATTTGGAATATGTCAATGCTTTAAAAAAAGGCTAGGTGCAGTGGCTCATGCCTGTAATCCCAGCACTTTGGGGGGCCAAGGTGGGTGGATCACTTGAGGTCAGGAGTTCGAGACCAGCCTGACCAAAATGGTGAAACCCTGTTTCTACTAAAAATACAAAAAAATTAGCCAGGTGTGGTGGTGGGCACCTGTAATCCCAGCTACTCAGGAGGCTGAGGCAGGAGAATCGCTTGAACCTGGGAGGCAGAGGTTGCAGTGAGCCAGGATCGTGCCACTGCACTACAGCCTGAGCGACAGAGCCAGACTCCGTCTCAAAAAAAGAAAAAAAAAAATTGCTAACTTTGACTCACTCATTCTACTTCTAGGAATTTTTCCTACAGAAATTACTAAATGTGGGCACAAAGATTTCTGTACACTCACTGCAATCATAATAACAGCTAATTTGTGCTGAGCGTTTTGCATGTATTATCTCATTTTATCATCAGAAAAGCTCAATGGGATCAATGCCAATTTTATACCTATGTTTAAAATGAGGAAACTGAGGCATAAGGGGATTGAGTAACTCATCAAAGACACACTGTGTGTGGGAAAGTTTGGATTTTAGCTCTGATCTTTCTGACAGAGTCTCTGCTATCAAATATGAAACCAGTATAAATATCAAAAAATATAAGGTTAGTATAAATTATGGTATATCCAACAGTCAAAGTATTGCTTTATCATATATTTCTTTCCCACTAGAAGGTCAGCTTTGTGAGGATAGGGACCTTGTCTGGCTTTTTCCTCAATGCTTAAAACAGTGCTTGGCACACAGTAGATTTTCAAAAAATATTTGTTGAATGAAGAAATAAGCCTACATAATGTAATATTGTGTTTTTTTTTTTTTTTTTTGAGAAAGAGCTGAAATTGTGGAAAAACAGACACTCTTATCATGCGAGTGGTTGACCTGCAATGAAAGGTGCATGCACAGCCTTGCCAGGCGTCTGTTGTTAAAGTGAGGGCATTGACTGGAAAAGAATAGGACCCTGCAACTTGGAATGGGGACGTGTGGGAGGACCTTGATGAAGCTGGGGACACTGAGTTCATAAACTCTGATGCAACATTTTTGCCAAAAGAAACAGTTTCCCCATCCCCAGTAGTGGCAATATCCCCTCCACAACACACACTGCCATCAGCATTTCCACCTTTGTCTGAGGAGATAAACCCTGCGCTGCCTGAGGCAACAGTAATGGCCTCTCCTGAGGCAGTTGCCAGGTTGATTATGATAATATTGATTCTCCTCAGGAGCCACCCCCAACTCCCCTATCTGCTTCTAGACCTATAACAAGACTAGTCTAAGTCCTGTCCGGCCCCTAGAGGTTGAGAGTGTGACCCAGGAGGAAGTGTGCTACACTCAAAAAGAAGTGCTTGAGTTTTCTGATTTATAGAAGCAGAAATCTGGAGGACAGGCATGGGAATGGATATTAAGGGTGTAGGAAAATGGTGGAAGGAACATAGAGTCGGATCACGCTGAATTTATTGATTTGGGCCCACTAAGTAGGGTTTCTGCATCTTGGGGAGTTTAAAAAAAAGTTCTAATAGGTTATTTGCTTGGTTAGCTGAAATATGGATTAAAAGATGGTCCACTGCGAGTGAGCTGGAAATGCCTGATCTCCTTTGGTCTGATGTACAGGAAGGGATCCAAAGGCTTAGGGAGATTGGGATGGTGGAGTGGATTAGTCACTTTAGACCTACTCATCCCAACTGGGAGGGTCCAGAAGGTATATCCTTCACCACTGTTTTGCAAAATAGATTTGTGAGGGCAGCACCTGCATCTTTGAAGATCCTTGTAATTGCCCTTCTCTGTATGTCAGATCTAACAGTGGGAATCACAGGCACTCAACTACAAAATTGAAATGCAATAGGAATAATTGGATCCCGAGGTGGCAGGGGCCAGGTGGCGGCACTCAACTGTTAAAGGCAAAGTGGGCGTAGCTACCGTAATGGACAGCAGAGGCAAAGCAGCAATCAGAATAGTCTCACTTGTGTGGCACTGGCTAATTAATTATGGTGTTCCTAGAAGTGAAATTGATAGAAAGCCTATTGCATTCCTACTTAATTTATATAAGCAGAAAACTTCCAGGTCAAATGGACAAAAGACCAATTTGAATTATAAAAACAGAGAATCATGGCCCCTCAATCAATTTCCAGACTTGAGCCACTTTACAAACCCAGAACCGCTTGACTGAATGGGGAGGCTGGGTCCCCTTGAGGAAGGGCCCCACTACATTATCAACATTTTATGTTGTTAATCTTTCTCCCATCTTTCCCCAGGGAGACCTCCAGCCTTTTACCAGGGTAACTGTGCATTAGGGAAAGGGGAATGATCAGACACTTTGGGGAATACTGGACACTGGCTCTGAGCTGGCGTTGATTCCAGGGGAACCAAAATGTCATTGTGGTCCTCCAGTTAAAGTAGGGGCTTATGCAGGTAAGGTAATTAATAGAGTTTTAGCTCAGGTCAGACTTACAGTGGGTCCAGTGGGTCCCTGGACTCATCTTGTGGTCAGTTCCCCAGTGCCAGGATGAGTAATTGGCATAGACATACTTAGCAGCTGGCAGAAACCCCACATTGGCTCCCTGACTAGTAGGGTGAGGGCTATTATAGTGGGAAAGGCCAAATGGAAGCCATTAGAGCTGGCTCTACCTAAAAAAAATAGTAAGTTGGCTGGGCGCAGTGGCTCATGCCTGTAATCCCAGCACTTTGGGAGGCTGAGGCAGGCGGCTTACGCGGTCAGGAGTTCAAGACCAGCCTGGCCAACATTGTGAAGCCCTGTCTTAACTAAAATACAAAAAATTAGCCAAGTGTGGTGGTGGGTGCCTGTAATCCCAACTACTCAGGAGGCTGAGGCAGTTGAATCGCTTGAACATGGGAGGCGGAGGTTGCAGTGAGTAGAGATCGTGCCACTGCACTCAAGCCTGGGTGACAGTGCCAGACTCTGTTTCAAAAAAAAAAAAAAAAGTAATAAATCAAAAACAATATTGCATCCCTGGAGGGATTTCAGAGATTAGTGCCACCATCAAGCACTTGAAAGATGCAGGGGTAGTGATTTCCACCACATCCCCTTTCAGCCATCCCATTTGACCTGTGCAGAAGACAGATGGATCTTGGAGAATGACAGTGAATTATTGGAAGCTTAACCAAGTGGTGACTCCAATTGCAGCTGCTGTACCAGATGTGATTTTATTGCTTGAGCAAATTAACAATCTCCTGGTACCTGGTATGCAGCCATTACTCAGCAAATGCTTTTTTTCTCCATTCTTATTGATAAGGCCCACCAGAAACAATTTGCCTTCAGCTGGCAAGGCCAGCAATATACCTTTACTGTCCTACCTCAGGGGTATATCAACTCTCCGGCTTTGTGTCATAATCTTATTCAGAGAGACCTTGATTGTTTTTCACTTCCTTAGGATATCACACTGGTCATTGATGACATTGATGACATTATGCTTATTGGATCCAATGAGCAAGAAGTAGCAAACACACTGGACTTATTGGTGAGACATTTGTATGCAAAAGGATGGGAAATAAATCTGACTAAAATTCAGGGACTTTCTACCTCAATAAAATTTCTAGGGGCCAAGTGGTATGGGGCCTGTCAAGATATTTCTTCTAAGATAAAGGATACGTTGCTGTATTTGGCCCTTTCTACAACCAAGAAAGAGGCACAATGCCTAGTGGGCCTATTTGGATTTTGGAGGCAACATATTCCTTATTTGGGTGTGTTACTCTGGCCCATTTATCAAGTGACTAGAAAGGCTGTCAGTTTTGAGTGGGGTCCAGAACAGGAGAAGGCTCTGCAACAGATCCAGGATGCTGTGAAAGCTGCTCTGCCACTTGGGCCATACGACCCAGCAGATGCAACGGTGCTTGAGGTGTCAATGGCAGATAGAGATGCTGTTTGGTGCTTTTGGCAGGCTCCCATAGGTGAATCACAGTGGAGGCCTGTAGGATTTTGAAGCAGAGCTCTGCCATCTTCTGCAGATAACTACTCTCCTTTTCAGAGACAGCTCTTTGCCTGTTACTGGGCTTTGCTGGAAACTGAACATTTGACTATGGGTCATCAAGTTACCATTCGACCTGAACTGCGTATCATGGAGTGGGTGCTTTCTGACCCATCTAGCCATAAAGTGGGTCGTGTACAGCAGCATAACATCATCAAATGGAAGTGGTATGTAAGTAACTGGGCTCGAGCACAAGCCCTGGCTGAAGGCACAATTAAGTTACATGAGGAAGTGGCTCAAATGCCCATGGTCTCCATTCCTGCCACCCTGCCTTCTCTCCCCTAGCCTGCACCGATGCCTCGTGGGGCTTTCCCTATGATCAGCTGACAGAGGAAGAGAAGGCTAGGGTCTGGTTCACAAATGGTTCTGCCTGATATGCAGGCATCACCCGAAAGTGGACAGCGGCAGCGCTACAGCTCCTTTTTAGGACATCCCTGAAGGACAGGGGTGAAGTGAAGGGAAATCTTCCCAGTGGGCAGAACTTCGAGCAGTGCGCTGGTTGTGCACTCTGCATGGAAGGAGAAATTGCCAGACATGCGATTATATACTGATTTATAGGCTATAGCCAATGGTTTGGCTGGATGGTCAGGGACTTGGAAGAAGCATGATTGGAAAATTGGTGACAAAGAAATTTGGGGAAGAGGTATGTGATGGACCTCTCTGAGTGGTCAAAAACTGTGAAGCTATTTGTATCCCATGTGAGTGCTCACCAATGGGTGACCTCAGCAGAGGTGGACACCACTCAGCCTCTTTCCCCAGCCACCCCTGTCATTGCCCAATGGGCCTGTGAACAAAGTGGCTATTGTGGCAGGGATGGAGGTCATACGTGGGCTCAGCAACATGGACTCCCACTCACTAAGGCTGACCTGGCTACAGCCACTACTAAGTGCCCAATTTGCCATCAGCAGACACCAACACTGAGCCCTCAATATGGCACCGTTCCTTGGGATGATCAGTCAGCTACTTGGTGGCAGGTTGATTGTACTGGACCTCTTCTATCATGGAAAGGGCAGAGGTTCGTCCTCACTGGAATAGAAGCTTACTCCAGATATGGCCAGACATGGGTTTGCCTATCCTGCATACAATGCTTCTTCCAAGACTACCATCCGTGGACTCACGGAATGCCTTAATAACAATACTGGTATTCCAACAGCATTGCCTCTGACCAAGGCACTCACTTTATGGCTAAAGAGGTGCAGCAGTGGGGTCATGCTTATGGAATTCACTGGTCTTAGCATGTTCCCCATCATCCTGAAACAGCTGGATTGATAGAATCGTGGAATGGCCATTTGAAATCACAATTACAATGCCAACTAGGTGACAATACTTTGCAGGGCTGGGGCAAGGTTCTCCAGAAGGCCATGTATGCTCTGAGTCAGCGTCCAATATACGGTATTATTTCTCCCGTAACCAGGATTCACACGTCCAGGAATCAAGGGGTGGAAGTGGAAGTAGCACCACTCACCATCACCCCTACTGATCCATTAGCAAAATTTTTCCTTCCTGATCCAGTGACATTACGTTCTGCTCGCCTAGAGATCTTAGTTCCAGAGAGAGGAACGGTGCCACCAGGACACACAACAACAATTCCATTAAGCTGGAAGTTAAGATTGCCACCTGGACACTTTGGGCTCCTCCTACTTTTAAGTCAACAGGCTGAGAAGAAAGTTACAGTGTTGGCTGGGGTGATTGACCTAGACGATCAAGATGAAATCAGTCTACTATTACACAATGGAGGTAAGAAGACTATGCATGGAATATAGGAGATCCGTTAGGGTGTCTCATAGTATTACTATGCCCTGTGATTAAGGTCAATGGGAAACTACAACAGCTGAATCCAGGCAGGACTAAAAATGACCCAGACCCTTCAGGAATGAAGGTTTGGGTCACTCCACCAGGAAAAAAAAAAAAAACATGACCTGCTGAGGTGCTTGCTGAAGGCAAAGGGAATACAGAATGAGTAGTAGAAGAAGGTGGTCATCAATACCAGCTATGACCACATGACCAGCTGCAGAAACGAGGAATGTAATTGTCATGAGTATTTCCTCCTTTTTTTTTGTTAAAAACATGTTTAAGCATGTATACACTTGTACTAAGAAAATATCTTCATTTTATTTCCTTTTTTTTTTTTTTTGAGACTGAGTCTCACTCTGTTGCCCAGGCTGGAGTGCAGTAGCATGATCTCAGCCCACTGCAACCTCACCTCCCAGGTTCAACCGATTCTCGTGCCTCAGCCTCCTGAGTAGCTGGGATTACAGACCTGTACCACCATGCCCGGCTAATTTTTGTATTTTTAGTAGAGACGGGGTTTCACCATGTTGGCCCGGCTGTCTCAAACTCCCGACCTCAGGTGATCCACCCACCTCAGTCTCCCAAGTGCTAGGATTACTGGCATGAGGCACATTCCCCTACCTCCTTTTTCCTTTATCATGTGACGTAAGATTTATTGACTTCATATCAGCATTTAAGCATTGCTAACTTTATGTAATAGCATTGGGGCTGGGGATTGGTGCATTTCTGGTCGTACGAAGGATAGTTGTATTATGTTAGGCATAATTCTGACCTTACTACTGTCTTTATTTGAAGATTGTGTATGATCTCAGGAGATGTGTATGGGTTCAAGTTGACAAAGGGTGGACTTGCGATGGTTAATACTGAGTGCTAACTTTATTGGATTCAAGGATGCAAAGTATTGGGTGTGTCTGTGAGGGTGTTGCCAAAGGAGATTAACATTTGAGTCAGTGAGCTGGGAAGGGCAGAGCCACCCTTAATCTGGGTGGGCACCATCTAATCAGCTGCCAGTGCGGCCAGGATATAAAGCAGGCAGAAAAAGATCAGACCGTCTTAGCCTCCCAGCCTACATCTTCCTCCCATGCTGGATGCTTCCTGCCCTCGAACATCGGACTTCAAGTTCTTCAGCTTTGGGACTCTGACTGGCTTCCTTGCTCCTTAGCTTACAGACAGCCTATTGCAGGACGTTGTGAGCATGTGAGTTTCATACTCCTTAATAAACTCCCCTTTATGTGTGTGTGTGTATATATATTCTATCAGTTCTGTCCCTCTAGAGAACCCTGACTAATACAGATGGGCTTATTGGGACATAACCCCATCGTAAGTCAAGGGGCATCTATATCTAACATAGCATGGAAAAGGGAGCGGGGAGAAAGCGCTTCTATGGGAAGAACAAATGGGTTTCTTTAGAAAAGACAAAAGGGTTTATAGGAGAACAAATGAGAAATAGAAAAGGTTGTAATTGTTTATGCAGGAGTCGGTGGTCTTTCCATTTTCTTCACGCCCATGAAACTCCCCCAGAGTGGGGATTTTTGGTAGGTTTCCTCTTGGTCTCTAGCCTGGGAATAGGACCACCCATGAAGAAGGAATTTCTGGCAGCTTCGTTTCCCAGAAGTTGCCGCTTTTAGTCAGATAAGGGAAGTTCCAAAAGGGCTTCTTTCTGCATCTGTTGACTCTCAAATGTTTTCATATAATCTTAGTAATAAATTAAAATAATCTTCATATCAATTCTGGGGTTCTGAGTAGTCCCCACCATGTTTAAGCTGAGACCTGAAAGTTAAGCAGGAGGAAGCCAGGGAGAAATGTCTCCAAGCAAAGGTTGTACCTCCCCACCCAGGGCTGGCTGAGGCATTGAGTACCTGGATGGGAAGTGGAGTTTAAGATACATCCCAATCAGCTGGGCGCGGTGGCTCACACCTGTAATCCCAGCACTTTGGGAGGCTGAGGTGGGCGGATCACCTGAGGTCAGGAGTTGGAGACCAGCCTGACCAACATGGAGAAATCCCGTCTCTACTAAAAATACAAAATTAGCGAGGCATGGTGGTGCATGCCTGCAATCCCAGCTACTCAGGAGGTTGAGGCAGGAGAATCACTTGAACCTGGGAGGTGGAGGTTGCAGTGAGCCAAGATCGCGCCATTGCACTCCAGCCTGGTCAACAAGAGCAAAACTCTGTCTCAAAAAAAAAAAAAAAAAAAAAAAAAGATACATTCCGGTCCTAACTCTGGATTTCCTTGAGGCAGAAAGGAGATGAAAATTAAAATTGGGGCTCAACATTAGGCTTGGAGTCAGAATGTCTGAGTTGGACCTGACTGCCCATCAGCTGTGTGGTCCCAGACAGGTCATTTAATGTCTCTGAGCCCCAATTTCTCATCTGCAAAATGGGAGTGACACACCAACCTCAAAGCACCGTTGTGAGGTCGGATGAGCCCGTCTAAGAGAGCAGATAGCAGGCATTCAGCAAGTTTAAGTGGAATCTGAAGTCTGGCTTTAGCTCATCTCTTGGTATCAAGTGCCCAAGGCACGGGCCTGGGGTCCAATGACATGGACTGGTCTGGCTCCAATCTGGCAGTGCCAGTCTCTCTCCACGGGTAGCCAGGTGGAGCCTGGACAGAGGGAGGGAGGATGAGCCTGCAGATTGCAGAAGCAGCCCTGAAGACCAGGCTTTGAGCAGGATAGAGGCCAAATACTAGCCTTTCGGCCAAAGAGCTCAAGGGCCACTGTGAGAAAGAGCAGGCCAGCCCCGGGAGTGGGTGGGCAAGGAGCGTCCGGGCCGAGAGCTCCCAGGGCGTTTGGAGGCTCGAGGGGCAGACACGTGCTCCACAGAGCACTTCTTACCCAGGGAGGAACCGGCCCCTGCGCGGTATTTGGTGTGCGGCGCCCTCTGCTGGTGAGTATCTGAACTGCATGCACTGTCAGAACCCGGGAAAATTCATTCCTTCTTCACAGGAAGCACTCAAGACAGTCACAGGCAGCCTGGGCTCTAAAGCTGAGTTTACTTTTGGTGGCAGATTACCAAGCCTCAGGTCATTTTACCTAAACGCTTCATTTGAAAAAAAACTTTTAACAAACTTGCCCGCCGGGCACTGTTTAAGTACATTAAAAATGCCACCCAGCTTTTTATTCAGTTATGTGAGTAGGGTCTATTACCATATACATTTTACAGATGAGGACACTGGTGCCAGGGCTGACACGCTGACATGTAAGCGTGCATGTAAGCTGACATGCAGCAACGGGGGGGCACCCAGGAAGCCCGGCTACAGGGTGCCTGCACTTGACCATTCTAGTACCTGCCCCCCCCTTGTTTTCTTTTTGATATTACAGCTTAATTGAGATATAATTCACATACCATACAATTCACCCACTTAAAACTCACAACTCAGCGGTTTTTAGTGTGGTCACAGGTGTCTGCAACCATCACCAGAGTACGTTTTAGAGCATTTTAATACTCCCCCAAAAAGCCCCTTACCGATTTGCACTCGCTTCCTGCCCCCTCCTTCCTACCCCCAGAAAACCACTAATCAATCTTTCTTTCTCTTTCTTTCTTTCTTCTTTCTTTCTTTCTTCCTTCCTTCCTTTCTCTTTCTTTCTTTCTTTTTTCTTTTTTCTTCTTTCTTTCTTTCTTTCTTTCTTTCTTTCTTTCTTTCTCTTTCCCTCCCTCCTTTCTTCCTCCCTCCCCCCTCGCTCTTTCTTTCTTTCTTTCTCTTTCTTTCCTTCTTTCTTTCTCAAAGTCTCTCTCTGTTGCCCAGGCTGGAGTGCAGTGGTGCAATCATGGCTCACTGCAGCTTTGACCCCTCGAGCTCAAGTGCTGCTCTCGCCTCAGCCTCCCAAGTAGCTGTGTCCACAGGCACGTGCCAGAACACAAAGCTAATTTTTGTATTTTGTAGAGATGAGATTTCACCATGTTTCCTAGGCTGGTCTCAAACTTTTGGGCTCAAGGGATTTGCCTGCCTTGGCCTCGCAGAGTGCTCGGATTAAAGGCATGAGCTACCATGTCTGGTTCACCAACCTACTTTCTGTTCTCTATGACTTCACTTAATCTGAACGTTTCGTATGAACGAGAGCAAATAATATGTGCTGTTTTGTGACTGACTTCTTTCATGTAACGCAATATTTTCAGGGCTCATTCATGTTACGTATGCATCATACCTCACTCCTTTCATGTCTGAATAATATTCCCATGCATGGATATACTACATTGTGTTTCACATTCCTCAACTGATGGACGGTTGGATTGTTTGCAGTCTTTTGCAATTATGAATAATGCTGCCATAAAATTTCATATACAAGTTTTAGGAGGACATATGTTTTCAATTTTCTAAGGTATATACGTAGGAGTAGAAATTCTGGCTCGTATGGTAACTATGTTTAACCTTTTGAGAAACTCCTAGACTGTTCCCCTCATTATTCTTTTTAAAGGTAAGAACACTGAGTAAGGCCCCCAGATTCTCTTCCTACCTTCCCCACCCACCTCCACCCCCCAGGCAGTCAGGGAAGGGAGAAGCTTCCTGCTTACTGTGGGTGGTTTCTGTCGAATCTGCTTTTTATGTCCTGAGGTCTCCCTGAAGCTTATGAAAGTCAAGAGCAGGCTGGGCACGGTGGCTCATGCCTGTAATCCCAGCACTTTGGGAGGCTGAAGTGGGTGGATCACGAGGTCAGGAGATCAAGACCATCCTGGCTAACATGGTGAAACCCATCTCTACTAAAAATACAAAAAATTAGTTGGGTGTGGCGGCACGTGCCTGTAGTCCCAGCTACTTGGGAGGCTGAGGCAGGAGAAGAATTGCTTGAACTTGGGAGACAGAGGTTGCAGTGAGCCAAGATAGTGCCACTGCACTCCAGCCTGGGCAACAGAGCAAAGCTCTGAGAAGAAGAAGAAGGAGGAGGAGGAGGAGGAGGAGAAGGAGAAGGAGAAGGATAAGGAGAAGGGAAGAGGAAGAGGAAAAACAAGAGTCAAGAGCAGAGGCCCCCTGTCCTCTGCTTGGTGCCAACCTCCCCATCCCTTCCTGCAGCAATGAATCCAGGACAGCCCAGCTGAATGGGGGAGATGGCAAAGAGTAAAAGAATATGCTGGAGAAACAGGCGTTGGTGAGTATTTAGAGGTGATTATCCCACCACGCCACCTAATGGGGGAACAACATGAACAAAGAGCAAAGGCAGGCTGGGCACGGTGGCTCACGCCTGTAATCCCAGCAGTTTGGGAGGCCGAGGCAGGCCAATCACTTGAGGTCAGGAGTTTCAGACCAGCCTGGGCAACATGGTGGTATCCTGTCTGTACTAAAAATACAAAAATTAGCCAGGTGTGGTGGCAGATGCCTGTAATCCCAACTACTTAGGAGGCTGAGGCAGGAGAATCACTTGAACCCAAGAGGCGGAGATTGCAGTGAGCAGAGATCAAAGCACTGCACTCCAGCCTGGGCCAGAGTGAGACTCCATCTCAGAAGGAAAAGAAAAAAGCACAAAGGCAGGAATGGAGCAGGAGAGGGTATAGGGGAAGTCCAAGGGGCCAAGAGAGGAGAGGAGAGGTGATGAAATAAAAAAATGTGGAGGCCAAGGGTGACCGCCTTAGACGCTGCTCCTGGAGGCTGCTTGTGGTCTCCAAGATGCTTGGATAGCTCACCCATCAGTGTTTTTTTTAAAGTTGAGCACCAAGTCTCATTTGCGTATGCATGTATTTATTATCTATGTGTGTAAACAAATCCCCATATGTGTATTTATATACAGACGCCACCATAGAGGTCTTTCCACTTGGACATGCACTCCACTAGGGTCTGGGGATCTATTTCTTGTTCCTCAGTTGTCCCTGTGTTCTCTTTCCTAAAACTTGATCTGAGGACTAAGCTCTGATTCTTTTATCTTGCCCAAATTCCTACCTAAGGGGTCTAGGGAGTCATGCCCTACACCCCATAAATTCTTATCAGATGTGTTTTATTTGACCCTATATGTCATCACTTACTTTCCAGTCTGACTTTGGAATAACATTATGAGACAAGGAAAAAATATTTAACCCCAAAATTATATTTCCTTGCCATACCTTGAAACTGCCCTGCAAAGTCTCTTATGGGAAAAATCCACATTCTATAGAGAATCCCTTTCCCCTTTGTTTACCTTCCTTTCTTTCCAGATCTAAGAGATAATCAACTAAGATCCAGGCACTCTTTTAGGGCTAATAAGAAACATTTTATAACCTACTTTCTCTCTGAAGCCTGCTATCTGAGATTCCTCTGCACAAACTTGGTCTCCACATCCTTTATGTTAACCTGAACATTCCTTTCTGTTGATCCCAGGTCTTCAGATAAACTCAACCAATTGTCAACCAGAAAATGTTTAAATTTACCTATATCCTCGAAGCCCCCACTTTGAGTTGTCCTGCCTTCCTGAACCAAACCAAAGTATTTCTTAAATGTATTTGATTGATGACTCATGCCTTCCTAAAATATGTAAAACCAAGCTTCCTCCAACCACCTCGGACGCATGTTCTCAGAATCTCCTGAGGGCTGTGTCATGGGTCATGGTCACTCATATTTGGCTCAGAATAAACCTCTTCAAATATTTTACAGAGTTTGACTCTTTTCATCGACAATAATCTGGTGCCCAACATGGGGCCTCTGCGAAGACTCAGGACCCTGAAGGAGTTGCCTGAAACTGGGGCTAAGGTACCAGCAGGGGCTCACTGAAGCCTCACTGAGTTTGAGCTTCTCCTCTGGTGGAACTGGTAAGTCCTCCTGAGCCCTGGACCTCCCATTTTGGTTGATGGTCCTTGATTTATCCTGAGCTGTTTGTTTTTTTTTCTCTCTCTCTCTCTTTTCTCCTAGGAATTTGGTTAAAACCTTAATTTTAATTTCAGTAGTGCATTCAAAAGGGTCTTTATCCATTGCCTTTTCTCTCAGAATTAATCTCAATTGGCCTGTGGGCAATCTGCGTGTGGAACCGAACAGTGATTTTTCGTAAGTAAATGACAGACTAGTTCCTCAGCTCCGAACACAAAGGGCATTTTGCTCCTCCCAGCCGAAAGTCACCTCAGGGTGACTGGGGGCCTTGTGGCAGTGTCTGGGGGGTTGACCTGCCCATGACTTGCAGCAGCCCTATAGGAAACGCCCAACAAATGTTAATTTGAAAAGGCTTGTCCAGGAAATGTACGTAAGGGCTGATTGCCCAGCCTTTTTAGCCCGCTCAGAGGTGATAGACCTCTGAAGAGAGAAACTGAGACACGTAAGAGGGTGGAAATGACTCAGTGGTGACACACAGTGGAGTCCTGTCCACAAGCAGCATGTATCAGTCCACCACACAAAACCTTAGGCCACAGGTCAGTTCTCTTTTGTTTATTTTATTTTTTATTTTTTGAGGCAATATCTCACTCTGTCACCCAGCCTGGAGTGCAGTGGTATGACCTTGGCTCACTGCAACCTCTGCCTTCTGGGTTCAAGTGATTCTCCTCAGCCTCCCAAGCAGCTGAGATTACAGGCATGTGCCACCATTCCCTGTTAATTTTTGTATTTTTAGTAGAGACGGGGTTTCGCCATGTTGACAAGTCTGGTCTGGAACTCCTGATCTCAAGTGATCTGCCCGTCTCAGCCTCCCAAAGTGCTGGGATTGAAGGCATGAGCCACTGGGCCTGGCCAAGTTCCAAAAAAAAAAAAAGGGGGGAAATAAACCCTCCAAAACAAGAGGAAAGGCAAGGAGAGTGGCCCCCTATGGGCACCCAGCTGGGTTTAGGTGTAATAATTGTGGCCTCTTTACTTCCAAGTATTTATGTAAATGGGAAGATCTTACTAAAAATGACCTAGGTCTAAGTTTCCAAAATGGTGAACTTTTGATATCCCTAAATTGATTTTCTTGCACTCCAGATTAGAAAAATTAGGCTACAAAATCAAAGAAAATGAATGGGAATTGTACTTTAGCTGGCACCTAGAATCATCAAAAAGAGGGAATAATAAGCTTCCCTCCCTCCAGGAAGTTAATTAAAAGTTTTTTGAAACTGTCTCAGAATTAAAGAAATTAGTAGAAGCCACTTCTGAAATCAGGAAGGCTCCAGAAACTGTCTCCCCTTCTACTCCTTTTGACCCTCTTCTCTCTGAACTTCCTTGTCCGAGCAATTTCATTTTTCCTCCTCCTTCCCCTACTCTCTTGCCTCAAGCCACAGGGGGACCAGAAATAGCTGGAGAAAATAACATTGTAGTTGTTCCTTTTAGAGTAAAACCCACAGGCAGAGGGGATCCTAACATAATATATAAACCCTGGACCAAGTCAGAGTTAAAGGCCCTGGTATCTGGATTCCCGAATCCGAGCGAAGATCCCTTTGGATTTACTAAGGAATTCCAGTTAATGCTTTAGACTTATGATCTGGGGTTCTCTGACCTGTATCAGCTGATTGAGTTACTGGCCCCCAAAAACAAAACTGAAGAATGGTTTAGAGTAGCAGATTAGAAACAGCCTTTAGAAGATTTTGACAAAATAGATGCAACTGGAAGAGAGAGATGCAGAGAAGCTTTGCAATCGCCTCCATGAAACTGTATCGCAGATATTCCCCAAGGTCATAGATTAGGCAAAGGTGCAACACTGTAAAATATGCCCAAATGAAACCGTGCCTGACTTTTATATCAGGTTTGAAAAGACACTCAAATAGTTTTCAGGAATACCTCCTGAAAACTTTGAACATGGTAGAAGTGACTTCTTACTAAATTCTGGGTTTATTCAAGGTTTAGATAAGGAGTTAGCAACCCTAATAAAGAGGAACAATGTGGCTTGGGCTTCCTTGCCTACTAGCCACCTAGTTACCTTAGCTGACCAATTGTCACAAACAATCATTAAGAAAGAAAAGGAAACAGTCTTTAAAATTATGAGTTTACAACTAAAACAACTTAGTAACCAAGTTGGGAGATTGCAAGGGTCCCATGGTCCCCAGAGAGCTAAGCTACCCCAAGAGGACGCAATTTGCCACTATTGCAAAAAGAAAGGACTTTTGTTATTGTTGTTGTTGAGACAGTCTCACTCTGTTGCCCAGGCTGGAGTGCAATGACACGGTCTGGCCTCACTGCAACCTCTGCTTCCTGGGTTCAACTGATTCTCCTGCCTCAGCCTCCCGAGTAGCTGGGATTACAGGCGCACGCCGCCATGCCTGGCTAATTTTTTGTATTTTAGTAGAGACGAGGTTTCACTGTGTTGCCCAGGCTGGTCTCGAACTCCTGAGCTCAGGCAATCCACCCTCCTCGGCCTCCCAAAGTGCTAGGATTATAGGCGTGAGCCACTGTGCCCACCCAAGAAAGGACATTTTAAAAAAGAATGCAAAAAACTTAAATGGGCGCTTACACAAAGGGGGCAAAGGGCCCCAGAGGAAGGCACCAGAACAATTCAAAAATAGGGATGTCCCGAGGGAATAGAGATGGCTTTCCCCCTACTTCTATCTAATGCTTTAGGAGAAGTAGAAATATTCATAAATGGGGAAGATACCAAGTCCTTGTCAACACCGGCACTACACTGTCGGTTTTTAACCCTACCTTGATTAAAGACATTTTCCCTTGGAGTAAAGAAAAAGTCTAAATGGTAGGGGTTTCAAACTCTCCTATTGTAGCCTTTAAATCAAATCCCCTTCCATTTCAATCAGGAAAACTAGTGGGGCATCACGTTTTTCTTCTAGTAGATAGCGCCCCCTTACACCTGCTGAGATGGGATTTCCTAGAGACCCATAATGCTCACATCTCATTTTCACAGAGGGAGAAATGAAATGATTCTCAACTTGGAACACATAGAAGACTAAGAAAAGCCCACATGTAATATTATGCTTGGGAAAGTTAATCAAGATTCTGGACAAGAAAAATTAGAACCTTTCTTATCTAAGGCACCAGATTCCTTATGAGCAAACTCTTCGACAGATATTGGGAGAATTAAGTCAGCAGTCCCTATAGAGATAACCATAAATCTATCCAAACCTCTGCCAAATGTAAGGCAATATCTCCCTAGACCAGAAGCTTTGCTAGGAATCAAACCAATCTTTCAGGACTATTTATACAAAGGACTCATAATACCCTGCACCAGCCCTTGCAATACACCAATCCTCCCAGTTAACAAGCCAAATGGTAGCTGGGCATGGTGGCTCATGCCTGTAATCCCAGCACTTTGGGAGGTCGAGGTGGGTGGATCACCTGAGGTCAGGAGTTTGAGACCAGCCTGGCCAATATGGCGAAACTCTGTCTCTACTAAAAACACAAAAATTAGCTGGGCATGTTGGCAGGCACCTGTAATCCCAGCTCCTTGGGAGGCTGAAGCAGGAGAATCGCTTGACTCTGGGAGGCAGAGGTTGCAACGAGCTGAGATCATGACAGGGAAGAATTTGTCCTAGGGTCCCCTCTGATCATCTATGCACCTCACTCTGTGAAATGTCTTCTCTTTTTATTTTTTTGAGACAGAGTTTCACTCCGTCACCTGGGGTTGGAGTACAGTGGCATGATCTTGGCTCACTGCAACCTCCACCTCCCAGGTTCCAGCAATTCTCCTGCCTCAGCCTCCAGAGTAGCTGGGATTACAGGCATGCACCACCACACCCAGCTAATTTTTGTATTTTTAGTAGAGACAGGTTTTCACCATGTTGGCCAGGCTGGTCTCAAACTCCCGACCTCAGGTCATCCGCCTGCCTTGGCCTCCCAAAAGTGCTGGGATTACAGGCGTGAGCCACGGTGCCTGGGTGAAATCTCTTCTAAGCTCTCACCAGACTCAATGCTATTCTGTTAGCCACCTTGTCTCTTATGAGGTACTCCTGCTTTCTGCCCCCAACATCACTTTGAAGCACTGTAACACTTTTTTTTTTTTTTTGAGACAGAGTCTTGCTCTGTTGCCCAGGCTGGAGTGCAGTGGCACGATTTGGGTCACTGCAACCTTCACCTCTGGGTTCAAGCAATTCCCCTGCCTCAGCCTTCTGAGTATCTGTGATTACAGGCACATGACACCACGGCTGGCTAATATTTGTATTTTTAGTAGAGATGGGGTTTCACCATATTGGTCAGGCTGGTCTTGAACTCCTGACCTCAGGTGATCCACCTGCTTCAGCCTCCCAAAGTGCTGGGATTACAGGTGTGAGCCACCATGTGTGGTCGAAGCACTGTAACACTCTTAACCCTGCTACCCTGCTTCTCCTTCCAGGAGAACAAGAAGAGGAAGAGGAACGTGACTGCAATCTGCTAACATCTTACTCTCCCCTAGGGAAGTTTTATAGGAAACTCCCATTGAGAATAAGCTGAATTAATGTGGTTCATGACGTGTTCTTATTTAAGGGACAACCAGGGGCATTACAGGGCAGGATACGCCATCACTTCCATAACACACATAACTTTCATCCTACAAATACCCTCACTAATATTCTTTTACAATGTCAACAAGCATCTACCCCTCAGGAGAAACAAACCTGGCAGCCAGGCGCGGTGGCTCACGCCTGCAGTCCCAGCACTTTGGGAGGCCGAGGTGGGCAGATCACCTGAGGTTGGGAGTTCGAGACCAGCCTGACCAACATGGAGAAATCCTGTTTCTACTAAAAATACAAAATTAGCCAGGCGTGGTGGTGCATGCCTGTAATCCCAGCTACTCGGGACTCTGAGGCAGGAGAATCGCTTGAACCCGGGAAGGCGGAGGTTGCAGTGAGCCAAGATTGTGCCATTGCACTCCAGCCTGGGCAACAAGAGCAAAACTTTGTCACACACACACACACACACACACACACACACACACACACACAAAGAAAAGAAAAGAAAGAAAGAAAAGAGAAACAAACCTGGCAGCAGAAGGGAGGCATGTAGGCATGCTCGACCCAAGTAAGGAATTATGGCTAGCGCCTAACAAAGAAACTTAATTCCCATAGGTGCACAATTGCTTTTTCTTCCATTTATTCATGAAATGACTCACTGGGTCCCTGAGAAAATGGTATCATGGGGAAAACAATACTTTTGGAAACCATCCCCCATGGCAGCCCAAAAAGTATACTGGATACTATATGCCCGGAACAGAACCCTGGCAAGCCCTTACATGGCTCCCAAGGTCATTTCCCTTGGCCAATAGCACCTTTTGAAGTATGGCAGGTGGATTTCATCCAGATGCCGCCATCTCAAAATTTCAAATCTGTGCTGGTCTTAGATTGTATATTTTCTCATTGGGTAGAAGCATTTCCTTGTCGGAGGGCTACTGCCTTAACAGTAGGGGAAATTTTGTTAGAGAGAATCATTCCACTTGGGGAATTCCTTTTGAACTGCACAGTGATCACGGGACTCATTTTACTGGATAAGCTATTCAATCCATTTGCAAAATCTGGCCCATAATACAACATTTCCATTCTGCCTACCATCCCCAATCCTCCAGGCTGGTGTGACAGACAAATGGCACAATAAAAACTCAATTAGCTAAGTTGATGAAGGCTTTTAACTTCCCTTGGCCAAAAACCCTCCCACTGGTCTTGCTTAATTTTAGATCCATTCCTTTTGGAAAACATTGTTTATCGCCCAATTAAATGATAACAGGGAGACCTGTGAGGCTGGATGAGGGCCTATACAGCCTTACTCACAAGGGAAATATTGCACTATTGCCAAGGGCTGCACAAAACCTTAACAAATAAAACAAAGCTGGTAACAGAATCTTTCCACAGTGAGCTCTCAGGGGCAGATGACCCCAAGACCATGGATTACAGCCAGGTGGCTTTGTATATCAGAAAAGACACCAACTGAAGGATTCCCTACAACCCCACTGCGAAGGACCTTCTCAGGTGCTTTTTTTTTTTTTTTTTGAGACAGAGTCTTGCTCTGTCACCCACGTGCAGTGGCGCGATCTGGGCTCACTGCAAGCTCCGCCTCCCAGGTTCATGCCATTCTCCTGCTTCAGCCTCCCGAGTAGCTGGGACTACAGGCACCCACCACCATGCCTGGCTAACTTTGCGTATTTTTAGTAGAGACAGGGTTTTGCCATGTTAGCCAGGCTGGTCTCAATCTCCTGACCTCGTGATCCGCCTGCCTTGGCCTCCCCTCAGGTGCTTTTAACCAGCTCTTGCACTGCAAAGTTAAAGGGAGTCACTTCTTGGATTCATATTTCACACCTAAAATGAGCGCCTGGGCCAGGCACACTTGTAATCTCTGCACTTTGGGAGGCCAAGGTGGGCAGATCACCTGTGAATCAAGAGAACATGGGAGGCTCAGCAGGTCTCCAGGGATACAAGGAAAGCCAACATGTTTCCAGAGATGCTGGACCAGGCCAGTCCTCATGAACCCTAAGATAACTCTCATTCTTAATTTTCTTTCCCCGCCCCCCAAATCCCAGTATATGGGGCAATAAAAAAGTAGTGGGAAAAATTGACTTGTCCACTGTTAACAAGTCCTATGACAATTTAGACATTGAGGACCAGGTGTTCCTTGCATTTAATTTATACCCTTCTCAGGATGTTAAACCTGTAGCAATACATTGGCTGGAAGAGAGATTAAATTTATTGGATTCTGATATAGTGTTGGTCCTACAGTCCTCAAATAAGATTTATCATAAGGTTCAAATGACCCTTGATAAGGAGGGTAAACACATTGTGAGCCTGACCAAAGAATATGATGATGCATGCAGTGGTTTTTTGGCTGGTTAGGTTGTGGACTGCCCTCTGACTCTAACTATAACCTTCTTGGATGCCTAATCTTTGCTATCTTTATGGTATTTGTCACTGTATTAGCATTATATATCTCTTGTAAATGTTATGCCAGATACAGCAAAAGGAAGAAGGCACAATTAAAGACCCATATCATGATAGCTCGCAAAATAGACATAATTCGGAATTTTTTTTTAGACTAAACCCTAGGCCTGACTCCTGTAGTAGGGACTACAGGTAACCGCCACCACACCCAGCTAATTTTTTCTTTTTTTGTATTTTTAGAAGAGACAGGGTTTCACCATGTTAGCCAGGCTGGTCTTGAACCTCTGACCTCAAGTGACCTGCCGGCCTTGGCCTCCCAAAGTGCTAGGATTACAGGCATGAGCCACCGCACCCGACCTTGATGACCTATCTTTTGCATAAAATGCATTGACATGAAATGCATCAGTCTTGACAGAGCCTCCCTGGAGAGTAAAGCAAACAAGCATTGGTAACAGACACTGAGGCTGAAAATGACTTTTTAAAATGCATTTAAACAGGAGCACTTTCTTCAGCTAATCTCAATACTTGCCCTTAGGACAAAATGTAAATTAGAACAGCGGAAGCAATATTGGTTTGTAATAGTCTTTTCAGGGTAACTACAGGGTTTGCTGGGACTACTCGATATTTCAGGATGCTTTAGATAAAACAAAAACCCATTGATTAAACCCTAACTTAATTTCTTTCAGATTTAGCATGTGTTATTCAATGAGGTTGCTAAAAGTTATTTTTATCCAGTCACATGAAATATTTATTCTGATTGTCAGAATAAATTCTCGTCTTATTTCATCTTTAAAAATGTTTGTTTTCTACTTCCTATTTTTGAAATGTATTTGCCAGAAAAATTAAATTTTAACAATACTGTATGTTTATTTTCTCTTCCCTGAAATGAAAATGTTTAATCCTGATGATGTCTTACAAAATTAATGTAATTATTCTGATTTTTATGCTTGATTCTTTTTTTTTTTTTTTTTTTTGAGACGGAGTTTTGCTCTTGTTGCCCAGGCTGGAGTGCAATGGCATGATCTTGGCTCACCGCAACCTCCACCTCCCAGGTTCAAGTGATTCTCCTGCCTCAGCCTCGCAAGTAGCTGGGATTACAGGCATGCGCCACCACGCCCGGCTAATTTTGTATTTTTAGTAGAGACAGAGTTTCTCCAAGTGTTAATTAAAAAATTCACACACACACATATTTACCCAAGAATATCATACATTTTATTATAATCTTTGCTTCACAGATAACTCATATTTTAGCTACATAATTGCATTATTAAAAATTAAGAGAAACAAATATTAATTTTTTCTTATATATAAATTTATAAAGTGAATATATTATTTTAATTTTATCTTAACTGTTTCTGATCATTTGTCTTATGAGTTGCATTCCATAATTTATCTGTCATTTAAAAAATAATATTTTTTGAATTACATATGAAGAGGTTTGTGTAATTGAAAAATAAAGTTGAGGGTTTTTTTTTTCCTCCTAAGAAATAAATCTGATTTGGCTAAATGGGTTGAAGTGGAGCACTAATTGTCAATTGGACATTTTTCAGGAATAGAATGCTCTAAAACTCTGCTGTTCCATGGTTTTGACAAAAATATATTTAAAGAAGGTTAACTTTTAAATTCTTATGATTTTAAAATCTTATGAAAAATGTTGTATTTCCAGGCCAGGTGTGGTGGCTCACGCCTGTAAACCCAGCACTTTGGGAGGCCGAGGTGGGTGGATCACTTGAGGTCTGGAGTTTGACACCAGCCTGACCAAGATAATGAAACCTCATCTCTACAAAACATACAAAAATTAGCTGGGTGTGGTGGCAGGTGCCTGTAGTCCCAACTATTCATGAGGCTGAGGCAGGAGAATGGCTTGAACCTGGGAGGTGGAGGTTGCAATGAGCCCAGATCGTGCCACTGCACCCCAGCTTAGGCAACAGAGCAAGATCCTGTCTCAAAAAAAAAAAAAAAAAAAAAAAAATCGTATTTCCAGGGGTATAATAAGATTAATGATATTCAAACTTTTTCAGTTCTTTTTCAGGCTATTGGTTTAAATTCTGAGTGAAGGAGTAACAGGTCTTCATGGATAGCATTTGGTAAGTCGTGCGAAAGCCTTTTGGGTGCATTGCCCAGAAACTGAGAAACTGAATGACCCTAATGACTACTGACTGAATTGTTTTGCACCTCCAATGTTCTCTAGTTCCTTGCAAACACATTGAAGACTTATTTCAAGTTATCATTAGTAATAGATTTTGTGGATCAATCACTGTGTGATTTTCTGTTTAGGACGTAGGATTGGAAAGAATTGCGTGACATTTTCATTACAAAATTATTTCCTTTCCCATTTATGTGAACGAGAATTCTCAGCCCAAACATCTATAAACAATAACTAATGAGACTAGAATTGGTGCTGAATCCTGCCTCATTCTGACATTGTCATATCCATCCATGGATAGGTGAAATGAACACTAACTTAGCACAAACTGTCTATCATCTTGATCAAGTGCGTACTAGTGGTAATTGACAATAATTCAAAATCCAGAAAACATTTTTAGCACGTAGGACCCAAAAGACACAGAAAATAAAATACATTAAAAATTTTTGACTTACATAAAATTTTTGCAAAAATGTGCGAGAGGTCAATCAATAAAATGTTTTCCAGCATCAACAGACATGATATTAGGATAAAAGTATGCATGATAAATGGAATGGAAATATTCACTTCAAAGGGAAAAGAGATGAAAGCAAATATTTTCAATGCTAGAAAAGAGCCTGTGTACATAAGTTTGAAATGGATGAGATATCAAGCTATCATGATAGTTAGATTCCTTTGTGTATATACATTAAAATGTCAATACTTAAAACTTTCTGGCAAGTGGATCATTTGCAGCTATTTAAACTTATATGAAATTTAGATGCTAACCTAGAAATATGTCAAGAAATACATTTTGCAAATTACTTTAGAGAATGCATGAAGAAATGTGTTTGAAGATCACTGTACCACTCTACCAAGAGATTGTAAATTTTGAGTGGGATACGGGACCATCTAATATATGCACATATATTAGAGGGTGCCAATGGCAATTTGTATATTAAAAAAAAATACTAATAAGGCCAGGCGCGGTGGCTCACACCTGTCATCCCAGCACTTTGGGAGGCCAAGGCGGGTGGATCACCTGAGGTCAGGAGTTACAGACCAGCCTGGCCAGCATGGTGAAACCCCATCTCTGCTAAAAATACAAAAATTAGCTGGGCATGGGGATGGGTGCCTGTAATCCCAGCTACTTGGGAGGCTGAGGCAGGAGAATCGCTTGAACTCGGGAGGTGGAGGTTACAATGAGCCAAGATTCTGTCACTGCACTCCAGCCTGGGTAACAGCATGAGACCTTGTCTCAAAATAATAAAATAATCAGAGTAGCTGATACCTAGAGTAATTGTCCTATGCCAGGTGCATTTTACTTTAGTCCTCAAACAATGGCACCATGAAGGAGGAACTATAAAGGTCCCTATTTCACAGACGGCAGAACTGAGACACAACAACACAGCTCACTGGTGACAAGGCTGGAAATGAGACCTGGCGTTAACCCCTTGGCTGTTTGCCTAGTAATTATTCTTATTTTTTAAGTAAAAAGTCTTTCTGATGTCTTCTTCCAACACACGAATGGGCCCCTGGGCCACCAGGGTGTGGCTGCCCTGCTTTGCAAACCACCGTTCTGGAGTTTCGGCTCTAAAACTGTGGTGTATGAGCCACCCAGCCTCAGAATCCCTTGAGGATCTGTTAAAATGCAGGTGTCTGGGCCCTGCCATGGGCCTATAGAATCACAGTCTCTGGGGGATGGCACCAGAGTCTGCATTTTGTCAGCATCTGGGCTGTGTTCTGATGTGCTCGAGGTTGCAGGAGGGCTGCTGAACAGGATGCACGCTCGCCTCTGGCACCTGCCCTCTGTCCACCCCGGCCCCGCCCCGTCTGTCCACCCTAGCATGAGCCCTCTGTCCACGTTTGGACAACTTCCTACCTCAGCCTCCATTCCATCTACTTTTGGCAAAAATCCCTTAAGAATCAGAAAACAAGAGTTTTATCCTCTCCGTATCCTCAGCCGGCAAGGTAGATAATTATCTCGTTATACAGATAAGAAAATGAGGATGACTTGCTGACGTCACACAGCTAGAGTAGAGCCTCCAGAGAGGAAACCTGTTGGTATCTTGATTTTAGCCCAGTAAGACCCAAGTTGAACTTCTAACCCAGATCTCTAACCCAGAGATCTTCTAGCTTTGAGCCACTACATTTATGTTCACTTTCTTTTTTTTTTTTTTTTTTTTCTTTTTTTCAGATGGAGTTTCGCTCTTTTCGCCCAGACTGGAGTGCAATGGCGCAATCTCGGCTAACTGCAACTTCCGCCTCCCAGGTTCAAGCGATTGTCCTGTTTCAGCCTCCCGAGTACCTGAGATTACAGGCATCTGCCACCACTCCCAGCTAATTTTTGTATTTTCAGTAGAGACGAGGTTTCACCATATTGGTCAGGTTGGTCTTGAACTCCTGAGCTCAGGTGATCCACCTGCCTCGGCCTCCAAAAGTGCTGGGATTACAGGCGTGAGCCACCACGCCCAGCCCCTGTTCATCTCTTTTGCCCTATGGCTGACTCTCTCAAACCTCCCCACCCCGGTTGACAGCCATCTCTGCAACTCTCCCTCTTTTCCACTTGCAGCTTCCAACCTCCCCAAGTGCTGAGCGCTCCAAGTAGTCTTTCTAATCCTCTCCCTGCTTTCTCTTAGCTGTCCATTATGTAGATAAACTTAAATTTTTTGCTTACTTTATGTCACTTCTTACAGCCACAATAGGAAAGTCTGATGCCAGCGTTGGCTGCTGTCTTCATTACTGGGTTACATTGACTCGCCTTTAACCACTGAGCTTCCACTGGGAGTTATGTGCCTGTTTCTGACTTTTTCACTACATGGTGTCTCTAATCTCCATCCTCTGCAGCTTCTACTGCAGGGCCTCTGCACTGGCTGTTCCCTCTGCCTAGAAAGCTCTTCCACCAGATATCTGAATAGCTTATTCCCTCATGCCTTACGGGCTTTTGCTCAAGTATCACCCAATTTAAATTAAAATCACCCACCACTGCTGCATGCTCCTAATCCTAGGCATTTTTCCTAGGCATTGATTTTTCCTATGGCATTTACCACTATGTGGCATACTATATATTTTACTATTTACTTGTTTCTTGTAAAATGCATTAGGGAAAGGATATTTATTTTGTTTTTTAAAATTTTATTAATTTTTTTTTGAGACAGAGTCTCGCTCTGTCACCCAGACTGGAGTGCAGGGGCGTGATCTCACTCACTGCAACCGTCGCCTCCCAGGTTCAAGAGATTCACATGACTCGGCCTCCCAAGTAGCTGGGATTACAGATGCCCGCAATGATGCCCGGCTAATTTTTGTATTTTTAGTAGAGATGGGAGTTTCACCATCTCCATCCTATGTGTGATACTGTCCTATCGTGTGATTTCATGTGTCATGTACACTAGAGGCCAGATTTGTTAATACAGGTCGATAGTGCTAAAACTTTCTATTACCGTGTTCCAGTGATGATGAAAAGGAAGAAGTATACCTGTTGTGTGTTCATAAAGGAAATGTTTTTAGTGTTTCACAACTAAAAATCCCTAAATCAATCTGGAGCAGAAAAAAAAATCCATCTCTCCAGTTCAGAAAGATGCAGCATTTTGAGCACTTGTTAATGAAATTTCCAGAAACAGAAGGGATTCTTGCCATTTTTCTGATGTCCTGGAGGGTGTAACTGTTAGGTAACATGGGGTACCTTAAAATGGCCCGGTACCTTAAGATGGGGCCGGTTCCGGGTTCTTCTCCCCTCCTTGACCGGGCACTGTCTGAACCCACCAAAGGAGGGCCAATCAGAAAGAAGCATCTCCCACCTTCCCTTGGGCCCGCCCCTAGCCCAATCCACGTAGGCCCAAGGGATATAAAACCCAGCACACCAACAGCCCTCTCTCTCTTCTCTTCCTTCTCCTTGCGTGGTGCCGCTCCATACCTCCAATAAAAATCTCTTGACCGCGACCAGCGTGTCTTTGGTTTGAGCCCGATCGGGTCTGACTCTTTCAGTAACAAATGATGAACTTTACCAATCAGCTTCAAGATGAGGAATTTAAGACATTTGGCATCATCACAAGTCACAGGTCATCAGAAAAAGACAGGTTTAGATGACTCGTTACACACAGACATACTCCCAGATGTGCAGGTTAAATTCCAGAAGCTGAATAAGAACTGAAATATTTGTGCAAATGTATATGTCAACTTCCCAGTTCCAAATGCCATTCCAGTTTTTAGAACAATAAAGTTCTTCCCAGTTATAAATTTTGCATAATTTAAATATTTTATATTTTCACGATTGTCCTAATTCTTTGACAGTAGGGGTCATTGTCTTAAGTTGCTGACAAGCGCCTCATAACGGGTATTCAAAATTTCTTTCGGGTAAAATATTTATAAAGTTCACTTTACGCTTATAAACTACTGCGTTGCCCTAGTCCGCCCGCGCAAGCCCTTGGAGCACAACTTGGTCAGCGCAGAATTTGGTTCCTATCAGCTTCCGTAGCGTCCCTAACGACTTCCGCTTCTGGCGGGCCGCAGTGGTAGAGGAACTTCCGGCAGCGGCAGCTCAAGTGGCCAAGGCAAGATGGTGAGTGACTAAGGGTTTCTTTCCGCTGGTCGTCGCGGTGCGATGGGGTCGCAGCGGCCTGAGGCGAGAGAAAGAGGCGGCTGCCCGAGGAACTGGGACTGCCCTCTTCTCCTGCCGGCCTCATCTTCTCGGCGGGTGGAGGCTCCCAGAGACCGCGCTCAGGTCCACCGCGGGCCGGGGCCGACCAGCGGGCCTTGCCCGGGGGTCCTGGGGCCGAGGCTCAGCGCAGAGAGAGGGTCTCCTGCGTGGTCTTGTAGGGCGGCAGAACGGATCGGGTCGCTGGCTTTGCTGCTCCGCCGACCAGGGCTTTGCTGATCGGCGCTGGGAGTTTCGGGGGCGCCTCCTCGAGTCACCGGGACAAATGTTTTTTGAGTCGGGCAGGTGAAGGGTGCTGGAGAAGAGGGTGGGATTCATTCCACCTGAGGAGTTGAGCGCGAAGTCGTGGAAGGCCTTTCGGAGCTGGGGCCATTTGAAGGAGGCCTTAAAGACGCTGTTATGACAGGCGGAGCTCAGACGGAAAGGGCCCGTGGTGCAGTAGTAATAATAAAAAACAGCTGGCATTTATTCATCAATTCACTAAACAAGTATTTCCTGAGCACTTGGTGTTTTGTTGTTGTTGTTAAACTTTTGGCTAGCTTCTGTTCTAGACACTGAGGATACAGGGGGTGAGCAGGATTGATTGAAGTCCCTGCCTTCATAGTGCGTACATTCTAGAGTAGAAGGCAGACAATAAGAAATATGTAATATGATGTCAGGGATGGGGTGGTCATTGTTGTACGGTTATTGTATAGAAAGGGATAGCATGGAGGAATGGCTACTTTTTATAGAGTCAGCGAAGGTCACTCTGAGGAGGTGAAATTTGAGCAGACCCAAATTGAGGGAGTAACCCCTGCAGATGTGGTCCAGGCAGAAGATACAGCAAGTGCAAAGGACCTGAGATGGGAATGTTTAACCTGTATCATGAACGGCAAGAAGGCCAGATCTCATAGAGGTCTTTTTTATTTTATTTTATTTTTTGGGGGGACGGAGTCTTGGTCTGTCGTCCAGGCTGGAGTGCAGTGGCGCGATCTCCGCCTCCCGGGTTCAAGCGATTCTCCTGCCTTAGCCTTCCAAGTAGCCGCGACTATAGGCGCCCGCCACTACGGCCGGCTAATTTTTGTATTTTTGTAGAGGCGGCGTTTCACTATGTTGGCCAGGCTGGTCCTGAACTCCTGACCTTGTGATCCGCCCGCCTCGGCCTCCAAAAGTGTTGGGATTACAGGCGTGAGCCACCGCGCCCGGCCTCATAGAGGTCTTATACGGATTTCTGGGTAGTATTCTAAGCATGTACCAAGTACTTTTCCAGCATTTTCTCATTTATTACAACAATTCCCTCGAGGTAATTACTACTGTCCTCATTTTGATAAGGAAGAAATGGAAACACAGTAAGTGGCTGTGCTGGAACAAAAAACCATCGGTTTTTTTCTAGAACAGTAGAGAAACACCCAGGTTTTGGCATTCAGCAAACCTGAGTGTGATTCCTGGCTCCATCTCTGACAAGCTTTGTGACAACAGGCAAGTCATTTAAGCTCTCTGGGCCTTGGTCTTCTTATCTGCAAATGAGGGGGTAATGATAGTACCAGCGTCATAGTGTTTGTAAGAATTAAGTGGGATAATACTTGGAGAATGTTTAGGATACTGCTTGGCATATAGTAGGGGTTCAGTAATTGGTGTACTTGTTATTTAAGACTGAGAAACATGTAAAATGCCCAAGAGGTGAAGAAGTGTTGATGTATTAATTTAGAAGTGCCTGTGTGGAGCTGATTTGAGGGAGCTGAGTGGGCCCTTCTAATCAGTAAGTTCACTCATCTTCATATTTGGAATGCCACCATTTCTGAGACACTGCTCAGTGTTAAGCATTGTCCTGTAACTATAGGGTCTCTTAAAATCAGGAATCCCACTGAGTTTATTAATATACTAAGTTCTTAACACCTTAAGGTGATAGAGCTTTTCAGATTGAGAAGAAAGACCTGCCCCAAAGCCCCCTGGCTTTAGGGGTAGGAATTGGATAAGGTGCTATTGGAAGGAAAGTCTTCTGGATCTTGGTTTGATCTAAGTAAGGGGTAAATGATTGGTAAACGATTTTTGAGTGTGTAAAATGACGTAGCTTTCATAGCCTGATTTTATGGAATATATTCTTGAGAGCTTCAGTCTGGTAGTTTCCTATCAAGAGATGTGAAGCTCCATATTTTCCCCTCAAGAGGGGGGTGATCTTAAGACTCTCAGCCTCTTTAGTTGTATCTACTTCTCAATAGAGTTGTTCTTGATTCTAAGATGCAATCAATTGCCAGGTACACCAGTAATCTATCAAACATCTTTTCAGGGAAAAAGAAATTCTGCCACACTAAAATGCACACATTGACTGCAAGTATTACATCTTGGGTTCAGAAATGTTAAAATGAGGGAGAAATGTTACAGACTCACAGGACATGTTGTAGATTCACAGGACAGTATGAAGGCATTCTCTTGAAGTGATCATATTCTGGATTTACATCTGTGTCTGATTTTTCTCCCCCAGGGTCAAAGTCAGAGTGGTGGTCATGGTCCTGGAGGTGGCAAGAAGGATGACAAGGTAAATATGCTAGATTTGTCCTGTGATGTGAGCAAACTGTGGAAAATGTCATGGGTCTTGGCTGAAAAGTTCTGTGGGGATTCATGAATTTTAAAAAGTAGAATGATCCAGTAGTTTTTAAACTAGCCTGTCCTACAGATACAATAAATATGCTTTTCATGCTTTAGAAAAGGTTATTGACCTAACCATCAAATAGGTATTTATGAGTTATTTATTTAAGTGTGTAAAAGCAATGACATTATAGAAGTATTAAAGTAAATTGCCTATAATTTTGGTGTCTAATTGCCTGAGGTATGAAGATTGTCTCAGGTTACCTAAACTTTTGGCATATAACTTGATTCTTACCCCTCTATATCTTACTGGAATAATATGGCTGATTGTCACTTATGTGTATGGTAAAAAAATTACATTTATTTTCATTTGTTATTATTATTATTTGAGACGGAGTCTTGCTCTGTCGCCCAGGCTGGAGTGCAGTGGCACGATCTCAGCTCACTGCAACCTCTGCCTCCTGGGTTCAAGCAATTCTCCTGTCTCAGCCTCCCGAGTAGCTGGGATTACAGGTGCCTGCCACCACACCTGGCTAATTTTTGTATTTTTAGTAGAGATGGGGTTTCACCATGTTGGCCAAGCTGGTCTCAAACTTCTGACCTCAAGTGATCCTCCCGCCTCAGCCTCCCAAAGTGCTGCGATTACAGACGTGAGCCACCATGCCCAGCCTACATTTACTTATTATAATCATATTTACTTATTAAAATTGCAGGAATGTGAAACAAGTCAGGTTTTTAATAACATCCTAAAAGATAAGGAAAATTGTACTACCTGAAAATAGATGATGGTGGTACAGAAATAAATGTGTGTTTTACTATGATTTTCATGTGTTTTTTTTTCCTGCTATTCTAACAACTCAAGGACAAGAAAAAGAAATATGAACCTCCTGTACCAACTAGAGTGGGGAAAAAGAAGAAGAAAACAAAGGGACCAGATGCTGCCAGCAAACTGCCACTGGGTAATGACATGGCTTCTCCTTGCCATCTTTCCAGTTCTTAGGATAAACCATCTCTGTGCATGTAGCTTAGAGTCTGAAAGGGATAACAGGAAGTAGAGGGGCGATTGAAGCTCTAGCTTTGTGATTCAGTTCCACCTCACTCTTGAGTGTGGCATTCCTCTAGGTTGGCATACAAGTTATCTTTTGTTTTAAAATACAGTATTATATGATTGTGTCTCACTTTAAGAAATGTCACCATGCTGGGGCGCAGTGGCTCACGCCTGTAATCCCAGCACTTTGGGAGGCCGAGGTGGACGGATCACAAGGTCAGGAGATCGAGACCATCCTGGCAAAACATGGTGAAACCCTGTCTCTACTAAAAATACAAAAAATTAGCTGGGCATGGTGGAATGCGCCTGTAGTCCCAGCTACTCGGGAGGCTGAGGCAGGAGAATGGCATGAACCCGGTAGACGGAGCTTGCAGTGAGCCGAGATCACACCACTGCAGTCCAGCCTGGGCGACAGAGTAAGACTCCGTCTCAAAAAAAAAAAAAAAAAGTCACCATTTTTCTTTAACTGGCTCCTCTAGTGGATTAAAAGTATAGTTTTAACTCAGGAGGCTGAGGCAGGAGAATTGCTTGAACCTAGGAGGCAGATTGCAGTGAGCCAAGATTGTGCCACTGCACTCTTGTCTGGATGACAGAGCAAGACTCTGTCTCAAAATAAATAAATAAAATAAAAGTATAGTTTTAAATTACAAAATCAGGTTGAACTTTAGTAACTCAGAATCACGTTTATTTCATGAAATGAAATGCCACTGTATTGAAATTCAGATCATGCAATGCCTGAAGTTATAATAAAATTTTTCAGTGGCTTCCTGCCAAACATAGAATAAAATTCATACCAAGTGACCTGACTCAGCCCACCTCTCTGACCTCAGCCCTGCCACTCCCCCTTGCTCATTGGTGACACTGCCTGCCTTATGTTTTTTTGACTTTTGTACATGTCAGGGCCTTTGCCCTTACTCACTCCTCTGCTTAAAATGTTGTTCCCCCAGTTCTTCTCATGGCTACTTGCTTCTCATCCTTTAGGCTTCAGCTCAAATACCTCCCCAAACCCTCATCTAAATATGCTCCTCCCTGCTTAGAAGAAAAAACTAAGAAGAAATACTTAAACTACTTTAAAAAATATTGTTCAGTTAATTGAAGGAAATCAGTAAAACCAGCCATTGGTCTACCATAATGAATTGGTATGGTATTGGTACAGAAAGAGGCCAACAGAACAGAGTAGGAAGTCCAAAACCAGTCACGTTACATGGATATTTAATATACATTGAAGGTGCCACTTCAGGTCGGTGGGGAATAGGGTGGATTATTTAATATAAAAGGCATTTCCATGAGAGAAATGCAAATCAAAACCACAATGAGATACCATCTCACACCAGTTAGAATGGCGATTGGCGATCATTAAAAAGTCAGGAAACAACAGGTGCTGGAGAGGATGTGGGGAAATAGGAACACTTTTACACTGTTGGTGGGACTGTAAACTAGTTCAACCATTGTGGAAGACAGTGTGGTGATTCCTCAAGGATCTAGAACTAGAAATACCATTTGACCCAGCCTTCCCGTTACTGGGTATATACCCAAAGGATTATAAATCATGCTGCTATAAAGACACATGCACACGTATGTTTATTGCGGCACTATTCACAATAGCAAAGACTTGGAACCAACCCAAATGTCCATTAATGATAGGCTGGATTAAGAAAATGTAGCACATATACACCATGGAATACTATGCAGCCATAAAAAAGGATGAGTTCATGTCGTTTGTAGGGACATGGATGAAGCTGGAAACCATCATTCTGAACAAACTATCACAAGGACAGAAAACCAAACACCGCATGTTCTCACTCACAGGAGAGAATTATACAATGAGAACACCTGGACACAGGGTGGGGAACATCACACACTGGGGCCTGTTGTGGGGTGGGGGAGGGGGGAGGGATAGCATTAGGAGATATACCTAATGTAAATGACGAGTTAATGGGTGCAGCACATCAACATGGCACATGTGTACATATGTAACAAACCTGCACATTGTGCACATGTACCCTAGAACTTAAAGTATAATAAAAAAATAAAAAAATATATAAAAGGCATTTCAAAAATTTTTGTCCAAAGAAAATGAAATTAGATTCTTGACTCTTGCCAAATGGAATACAGGTATATGTGTGAAAATAAATAAATGAAAGTTCAGAAATATATTTAACCTTAGGGAAGAAGACAGTTTTTGAAGTAACTGGGAAAACCCAGAAACCGTAAAAGAAAAGGTTGACATATTTGTCTGTAAAAATGATACAATTCCCAGCACTTTGCAAGGCCAAGGTGGGCGGATCACGAGGTCAGGAGATCGGGACTATCCTGGCTAACACGTTGAAATCCCGTCTCTACTAACAATCCAAAAAGTTAGCTGGGCATGGTGGCATGGCCTATAGTTCCAACCACTCAGGAGGCTGAGGCAGGAGAATCACTTGAACCCAGGAGGCAGAGCTTGCAATGAGCCAAGATCGTGCCACTACACTCCAGCCTGGGCGACAGAGGAAGACTCCATCTCAAAAAAAAAAAAAAAGACACAATTCCTATGTGGCTTGAGACTTCAAAGCCAAAAGAAACAATAACATATGGAAAAAATATTTGCCATATATGTGATAAACAGGGTTAATAACCCTGATATTTCAAAATTCTGCAAATAGATGAGTATGTATACAGCCAGAATACAACAGTGTCTACTGCCTGAGCAACATATGTAACTTTTTATTAGCACCTATGGGAAAAAATAAACCAGACCCAGGTATCTGATGGGTCAGTAGCTTTTTTCCTCTTTAAGTATACAGACTATTCAGCCGGGGTATGTCATTTGGGGCTAGCTATTTGGTCATAAACCCCATCCTCATTTTGAAAGGCTTGATTATATAACAGCCACACTCCCCTTTCCATTTTGGCACCGGTTTACTTAGAGTTACCAACCTGAATTTTTCTGAAGCTGTCTCCAACAAAAATGAGCTTATTTTAAAATCTTAATATTTTTTCCTTACTTGCAAACTTCAGGGTCCACGTATAATGAAACTTTATATTTTAATTTCAGTGACACCTCACACTCAGTGCCGGTTAAAATTACTGAAGTTAGAGAGAATTAAAGACTATCTTCTCATGGAGGAAGAATTCATTAGAAATCAGGAACAAATGAAACCATTAGAAGAAAAGCAAGAGGTAAGGTGAAAAGTTACTATCATTTTCTTTTTTACAAATTGAATTCTATAAAATTGTCAACAAATAAATGAAATTCAAGTAGCTGAACCTGTCCAGGCTTTCATGAAGTATTATTAGCTGCCTTTTACAAGCATCAGCTGCTTTGCAAATCTAGCGAACTACAGGATCATCTACTTTTAGGTCTAGTCTGCTTTTTTCCTTCGCATTTTCATATATAGGAGGAAAGATCAAAAGTGGATGATCTGAGGGGGACCCCAATGTCAGTAGGAACCTTGGAAGAGATCATTGATGACAATCATGCCATCGTGTCTACATCTGTGGGCTCAGAACACTACGTCAGCATTCTTTCATTTGTAGACAAGGATCTGCTGGAACCTGGCTGCTCGGTCCTGCTCAACCACAAGGTGAGGTGATAGTCTTTTTCAAAAGCCCACAGAAGTGCTTTCTTTTCTCGCTTAGATCCATCTTCCTGTCCCATGGAAGTAGATCACCAAAGCACTCCTCAGGCAGGAGAAGGATGCCATGATTGGCATTGCTTTGCTGTAAACAGATCCAGCGAACCTCACATTCCTGTGTTAAACCTTGATGTTTCCTGTTAGGTGCATGCCGTGATCGGGGTGCTGATGGATGACACGGATCCCCTGGTCACAGTGATGAAGGTGGAAAAGGCCCCCCAGGAGACCTATGCGGATATTGGGGGGTTGGACAACCAAATTCAGGAAATTAAGGTATGATTGGTAACCATCTCTGGGTTTTTTTGAGTTTTGGTTTCTGCTGTCCCATTTAAGATACTTTGGAGTTGTTTTATATGTTTGCTTGTTTATTAATCAAACCAGTAGCTGAGTCAGAGCTTGCCAGTTGTGGTATTTTTGTATTTGTTAATTCTGAGTTAGGTGATATAACAGTCAGTTGTGTGATAGTTCCTGCAGCAGCTGCAGCTTCCTTCTTTTTAGTGTAATGTTGAATGCATTGTCTGTGTGAATATGTAATGTTTCTGATTATGTTGACTTCAGTTGTGTTTATCTGGAAGCCTCCAGTGCTTTGTGGAGACAGCATGTGTACTTGCACACATTTAGACAGCGATGGGGTTGGAGCATAATCCCAGTGCCTTCAGCGGCCCTGGGGGCTGCAAGGCATATGGTCATTGAGGATGGCCGTCGGCTCTCTGCATGTTCTTTCATAGGGAAGTCATTCCGAGTCATCACAGATCTCTGCTAGGGACCTCTGAGGCAGCTGAGAAATAGCCGTAATGTCCCTAGATGGGAACAGCCATCAGGAAGTCTTTCCTAGTCCTATCTGCAGTTTAATTGAAAAGGGTGAACTTGAGTTTTATTAAGTCTCTTTTGCTCAAGAAGAGCTCCAGGCTGACTTCTACTAGAAAGTAAAAGGGGAATTGGGTGCGGTTAGGGAGATGCAACGAATGCGGGGAACTCAAGTAGGACAGGTGTCACCTTCAGTATGTCTTTGCTGCTAATAGAAATCAAGCACATCGTCTCTAAGAAGAGTAATTGAGATTTTTACTTATTTTTGTTGAAAGCAAGATATTCTCATGTTGCCAATTAGTAAATATGCTAATAATTTCAGTAAAGCCTTTCATTTATACTGTTTTTCATAGGAATCTGTGGAGCTTCCTCTCACCCATCCTGAATATTATGAAGAGATGGGTATAAAGCCTCCTAAGGGGGTCATTCTCTATGGTCCACCTGGCACAGGTATGCTTTGGTTTTGACACTTTCCAGGCACCCAGCTGGTCTCTTGAGCAGCAGCATTGGCTAGTTATAATTACTGAACTAGTAAGTGAGGACACCACAATTCCTTAGTTTAAAACAGGGCTGCTCAACCTTATCTGCACGTTGGAATCACCTTGGGAGCTTTAAAAATACTGATGCAAAAAAAAGAAAAAAAAAAGCCTGAGCAACTTGGCGAAACCCTGTCTCTATAAAAAATTAGCCAGGCATGGCTGGGCGCAGTGGCTCATGCCTGTAATCCCAGCACTTTGGGAGGCAGAGGTGGGTGGATCATGAGGTCAGGAGTTTGAGACCAGCCTGGCCAATGTGGTGAAACCCTGTCTCTACTAAAAATACAAAAATTAGCCGGGTGTGGTGATGTGCGCCTGTAGTCCCAGCTACTCGGGAGGCTGAGGCAGGAAAATGGCATGAACCCAGGAGGTGGTACTTGCAGTGAGTGGAGATCACGTCACTGCACTCCAGCCTGGGCGACAGAGTGAGACTCCATCTCAAAAAAAAAAGATTAGCTGGGTGTGGTAGTGCATGCCTGTAGTCCCAGCTACCCAAGAGGCTGAGGTAGGAGGGTCACTTGAGTCCTGGAGGTCGAGGCTACAGTGAGCCATGATCACACCACTGAATTCCAGCCTGGGCAACAGAGTGAGACCCTGTCTGAAGAAAAAAAAAAAAAAAAAAAAAAAAAAAAACTGATGCCTGGCCCCATCCTCAAAGATTTTGATCTATTCGTCTGGAGGATGGCCAAGCCTGGGAGCCGTAGTGGAGAAGTGCTACTTCAAAAGCCCTATTCTGAGCATGGTGGCTCACGCCTATAATCCTAGCACTGTGAGAGGTCAAGGCGGATGGATGACTTGAGGCCAGGAGTTCAAGACCAGCCTGGCCAACATGCTGAAACCCCGTCTCTACTAAAAATACAAAAACTAGCCAGGTGTGGTGGCACACATCTGTAGTCCCAGCTACCCGGGAGGCTGAGGCAGGAAAACTGCTTGAACCTGAGAGTCTGAGGTTGCAGTGAGCCGAGATCGTGCCACTGCACTCCAGCCTGGGTGACAGAGCGAGACTGTCTCCAAAACAAACAAACAAACAAACAAACAAAAAACCCTATTCTGCAGTATCAGATTCATTTGGTAGAGCTCAGGACTTAGAAGTTCATTGCTGTGCAGATTCCAAAGGGAGCACAGTCATTTGAGAAAATTGACAGTGTTCCTAAGAGGATCTGTGCTGAGGGGTACCCACAATGGACAGACTGGGAGACACCTGTACCCAGAGGCCGAGAGCTAGAAGAGATCCCTCTTCTACAGTCCCTCATCTTACAGCTTAGGAAATTATGTTTCAGAATGGCCAGTGACTAGTCCAAGGCCCCTCTGGGAGTTGAGCTAGTAAGAGGGCTGGAGCTGGAACACAGGCCTCCTGACCCACAGCTGCAGGTCCCCTGTGGGGCTCTAGTACTAAAGCGGCTGCAGTACAGGGCTGGAAGGCAGGACTGGACGAGCAAGTCTGTCAGAGGAGCGGGCAACTTGGTCAGTGAGCCCTCTGACCACAGAAGCAGCCCAGTGGCGCTAGACTTGTCTGCTTCTGCACTATAAGATCCTATCCACTAGAAAGGTCCTGTTTGTTTTCTGTTCACCTTCCCTCATTGATGCTTTCAGGGAGCAGTCCAGTCTTTGCATCTGCTACTCTGCCTGTCTAGAAGGAACATCATTGCCACATGTTGCAAAGCTGAGCTTTGTGTCAGCCATCCCATTTCTGGAAAGTCTTCCCTGTCACACACTAGCTAGCCACCTCCACACTCCTCCCTTGCTGGCCTGAGGCTGCCAGTTCTGCCCCAACTGCCTCTGTATCCTGAGGCACCTACCCAGCCCTTGTCAAGATCCTCACTGACCACCAAAGGATCCCAGGTCTTCCAATTCAAAAATTCTCAAGTTGGGCACTCTTTGCTAACTCGTTTTTTTCTTCTTCTTTTTTTTTGAGGCAGAGTTTTACTCTTGTTGCCCAGGCTGGAGTGCAATGGTGCGATCTTGGCTCACTGCAACCTCCGCCTCCCGGGTTCAAGCGATTCTCCTGCCTTAGCCTCTCGGGTTCAAGCAATTCTCCTGCCTCAGCCTCCTGAGTAGCTAGGATTATAGGCATGTGCCAGCTAATACTGTAATTTTTTTAGTAGAGACAGGGTTTCTCCATGTTGGTCAGGCTGGTCTTGAACTTCCGACCTCAGGTGATCCTCCTGCCTCAGCCTCCCAAAGTGCTGGGATTACAGCCGTGAGCCACCGTGCCCGGCCAGCTGACTCTTGTTTTTAACCTGAAAGAGAAATATCAGCAAGTGGAGCAGTATTGGAAATGATGTTTGAGCTCTTCCTGAGATCAGTGGGAGGAACTGCCTCTCCCTTGGAAGGGCATGCCACAGCAGCTCTCATTGTGGGCTTCATCGAGAGCTGGTCCTGTCTCAGCTGTCTGAGCTGGCAGCAAGCCCACCCAGTAGCTACTCTTCTGGAGCAGGAGGCACTGCATGCCTGGAGCTCAGGAACACTTCGTGTATCTCCTTAGGGCCAAAGCTAGAATTCCCAGAGCTTTTTTTCCAGCACTGATAGTTTTCTAGGAGTTTAGTTTGGCTCTCCAGCCCTGGGTTGGATGGGTCAGGTTAATGTATGCAATTTTGAAGGGGCCCAAGAAAGACTCAACCAGAGAAAAAAAGTGAGATTTATTTCATTGCTGGTACGAAGCAATTCTTCGTGCAGGTAATTATAGTTCGCAGCTCTTCAGGGGAAACTGGGTCAGGGTTGGAAAATAACCAAGTAAAAAGTATTTTCTGACGTTATCATAAGTTCAGGAAAATAGCTAAGGATAATCCAAACATGTTAGTAGATTTTTCTAAATGTCCTCTTATCTACTTAGGAGAATGAAATGTCGTGACACTTGAATTGGTGGCATGCCTTAGCATGAGGGCCCACCTGTTTTTGGTGTCCATTTAAGGTGGTAATGATACGAGTTTTTAAGTTAAAAACGGCACTTCAGGTGTCTTTTTTTTTTTTTATCTTTTTTCATCTAAAATAGGTAAAACCTTGTTAGCCAAAGCAGTAGCAAACCAAACCTCAGCCACTTTCTTGAGAGTGGTTGGCTCTGAACTTATTCAGAAGTACCTAGGTGATGGGCCCAAACTCGTACGGGAATTGTTTCGAGTTGCTGAAGAACATGCACCGTCCATCGTGTTTATTGATGAAATTGATGCCATTGGGACAAAAAGGTAGACTTTCTCATACTTATTTTGCCTTGTTTAGAGGGAACACCGCATAGCTCTTCTCTTGAAAATGAACGATCTCGGGGGGCTCTCCCTATGGCCACAGTTCTTGCCATGCGTGGCCTTCCATGCATGCTTTAGGCTCTGCTCTCCCAGGAGCCAGCTAACAACTGCCCAGGAACTGTGAATGTCTAGAGAGGTTGGCTAGTTGTGAATAACCATGTCTTGAGCACCCGCCCTGAGCCAGGACCATCTGGACTCTAGGGACACAGTTGTGAGCACAACAGTCTCTGCCCTGGAGGAGCTCACAGGTTGTAGGGATCAGATACCAAACATGGAAACAGAATAAATGATACAATTTCAGGCACAGAAACTGCCATGAAAAAATATGATCTGTAACTTGGCTGATGGGGAGCGTCTTAGTCCATTTGTGCTGCTAAACAAAATACCTTAGGACTGGTATTTGTATAAAGAATAGAAATGTATTTCCCACAGTTCCGGAGGCTGAGAAGCCCAAGATCAAGGCACTGGCATTGACGTCTAGTGAGGGCTGCTCTCTGCTTCCGAGATGGCACCTATTCTGTAGAGGGGACAAATGCTAAGGGGACAAACGGAAGAGCAAAAAGGGCCTACGCTAGTTCCCTGCAGCATTTTTATAAGGAATACATGCTGTATAAGGCCTTTTTCTCTTTTTATAAGGAACTCATGCCGTATAAGGCTCTGCCTCATGCCTTTAGCCCTTTCCAAAAGGCCTCATCTCTTAACCACCCAGTAGGGATTAAGTTTCAACACATAAATTTGGGGAAATACATTCAGACCATGGCAAGGGGTGCTGAATGTGTTTTTTTCTGAGCATAATTGAGGGAGTGCCATGTGAGTTGAAACAGGAATGTTTGTTAAGGTGTTTTGTCACAATGAGGTCTTTGCTGTAATTCCCCTTGAGCAGGCGATCAGTTGGGTCTTCATTCCTTCCTTTTTTTTCCAAAGATATGACTCCAATTCTGGTGGTGAGAGAGAAATTCAGCGAACAATGTTGGAACTGCTGAACCAGTTGGATGGATTTGATTCTAGGGGAGATGTGAAAGTTATCATGGCCACAAACCGAATAGAAACTTTGGATCCAGCACTTATCAGACCAGGTTAAATTTGCTTTTGTTTCATCATGGAGATTAATGTGTTTATGTATTTGTGTTTAAGTGTGCTTTGGGAGGCCTATAAAATAATACATAAAAAAGCAAATACTGCAGTGAAACTTAGGATAATTTAAAAAAAATAGGTCCCCTTGAGATGAGAGTTAAAACAGAGCATGATATGGTCTGTGCACCTTGGCCCTTTGAATTCCAGTCTTATGTCTTGATCTTTTCTTTTCCATAATATTCCCTTTTTAGCCTCAAGAACTTGGTGCTTTTTCTGGAAGAAATAATTCATGTGATGGTAGGATTTGTCCTTTTTACATTCAGGTAGCATCAGAAGAAACAGTGATTTGTTTGCTGTCTTTTGTAATGTTTTTAACACAATAGGTCTGTCCAGTTTCACTCAGGAATTGCTCCTTTCATTTATTTCTGAAGGTACCAAAGCAGAGAGTTTCTTTTAAATGAAGAGAATTCAAATGTAGAAATTTACAAACTACAAAGATGTATGTTTACTTTTTAAAATTTGGACATCCTTCCCACAGAATACTGTCTGACTGAAACTTCATATTTAAGGAGATGGGCTGAGGCCTCTGAGCCATGGCCAAGCCTGGGTTTGGATGGTAGTGTGACTTAAAATCTTTTCGTACCTGCAGGCCGCATTGACAGGAAGATTGAGTTCCCCCTGCCTGATGAAAAGACGAAGAAGCGCATCTTTCAGATTCACACAAGCAGGATGACACTGGCTGATGATGTAACCCTGGACGACTTGATCATGGCTAAAGATGACCTCTCTGGTGCTGACATCAAGGTGAGAGCCTAGCCGTGTCAGCTTATTTCTGGGAATGTGGCTGTCAATCAGGAAAGAGTCTATATGTGCTCTTGGGATGGTGGTTGGCCTGGACAGGTGGGTGTCTATATTTTAATCATCATAGTGGTTTACGATTATATCCAAATGGTATATGTGCTTGTTATTTGAAGTCATTTTTAATGCATCATTTTATGCAGTGAATGACCCTAAATCACCTGGAGCCACAAGGCTGAGTCTCTGGTACTAAGCTGCCTTAGGCCCAGGTGACTTTCTCAAGGTGTGTCAAATGTAGCTGCTTAGTCCCAGGTCGGGGAAGGGTATGTCCTGGGAGAACTCTCCCCAGAGCCGCAGAGTGGGGACCAAGCACCCACTGCATTCATGTCCCAATTTGTGTTCTGGAAGGTTGTACCAGATTATACTTCTTGGTTTTATGACAAATGTACATGAGTTCAGACATTTCCTCCCAGCTGACCAGAATTTACAGCAAGGCCTGGCAGCGTTGAATATGGGTTCAACCTGCTTCCCCTGGAAAGAGCTGGGTTTTCGTCAGGCATAAGTGCCGTGGTTAGGTAGGGACAGCAAAAGCAGTGCCTTTCTAGGCCAGCACCTGCCCTGAGCCCACGGATCATTGGCAGTTAGTCCTAGAGAACTAGATGTCTCTGTTGGCGAGTAAAATCTATCTTCTTTTTTAAAAATTGAAAGATCTTAAAATTTTATTTTTAAGATAAAAACTGACAATTTTCAAGCCTTCAAAAAAGTTGCAGCAATAGCACAGTGATTTGCCAAGAGTTAACATTTTACCCATTTGCTTTTTCTCTTTCTGTACACAAAACTTTTTCACCCGAACCATTTGAAGTAAATGACCTGATGGCCATCACCAAACAAACTTCTGTGCCAGGATTGTGTTTTTTGCCACAGTAATTACTGGCCAAAAGAAAAAGAAAACAATAACCCACGTAATATGTTTGTTTGCTGTCCTTCTCTATCTATTTCCTTCATTTCTCTTTCCTTTCTAAACAGATCAGGCCTAAAACAATAACAGCAACCTATGTAACATGGGTTATTGTTTTCTTTTACTTTGGGCAAGTAATTACTGAGAAATTAAATATATTGAAATAAATGCTATACTCTGTAATATTATTCCATAGTATAGATACTGCCACTTACAGTATCTAACCAGAATACATGTTCTTTTATGACTACAGGTAAATGAAATAGACATATACTGTCAATTGCCTCTAAGTTTCAGGGCATAATTTTGTTTATTTCCTAGGAATATTATTCTCTTTAACGAAAGTGGTGGTGTAAGAATTTATTGATCTGCCAAGCCACATAGCTTGTTAGAACCTGAGCCAAAACTAGAACCCACAGCCCTGACCCTTGGGCCAGTCTTCTTAGTTACAGTAACTCCCAGTTTAAGCCATTTCACATCCTTTCAGAAAATAGGATGCTTAAAACATTTTTTTAAAAAATCAAATCTTTCCCAAATAAACAGTTTGTGTTTAGTCTAGGTGTCTCATGCTTTACTTCAGAATAGACGACTTTTTTTTTTTTGAGATAGTTTCGCTCTTGTTGCCCAGGCTAGAGTGCAGTGGCGCGATCTCGGCTCACTGCAACCTCCACTTCCCGGGTTCAAGCAATTCTCCTGCCTCAGCCTCCTGAGTAGCTAGGATTACAGGTGCCTGCCACCGTCCCTGGCTAATTTTTTGTATTTTTAGTAGAGATGGGGTTTCACCATGTTGGCCAGGCTGGTCTTGAACTCCTGACCTCAGGCGATCCACCTGCCTCGGCCTCCCAGAGTGCTGGGATTACAGGTGTGAGCCACCGCGCCTGGCCTCAGAATAGGTTTTTTGGAATTCCTTGTTAGAATAAAAATGAGTATTTCACTTTCTGAACACACTGTTCTTTCTTACAGGCAATCTGTACAGAAGCTGGTCTGATGGCCTTAAGAGAACGTAGAATGAAAGTAACAAATGAAGACTTCAAAAAATCTAAAGAAAATGTTCTTTATAAGAAACAGGAAGGCACCCCTGAGGGGCTGTATCTCTAATGAACCATGGCTGCCATCAGAAAAATGGTTGGGAGATTTCTCAATCCCTGAAAGGGATGAGGTTGGGGGAGTTGCCCAGAGGAATCCCTGTTCTCATTGATTTTTATTAGCAAAACATCCTGTGTCTTTTGGAGTACGATGTGTAAGTGCCCATTGGGTGGCCTGTCTGTTGGTCACTGTGCAGCAGTCTGCTTCCCAATAAAGCGTGCTCTTTCACAAACACTTCCTGTTTCTGCAGTCTTCACACACACCTACCGCTCAGCAGCAGCCTGTGGGTGGACCCAGCTGCAGGGAAGCCTTTGGACAGGAACTCAGGCTGCGGTCACAAGGAGTGTGGACCTCACTATGCGTTCCCCGCATCATACCCCCAGAGCTGGCGTTCAACAGTAATTACAGTGGGAAATGGTTACTACCACAGAGCCAGGGATATTCGTTGTTTAAATAATAAAGGCTGAGTTAATGTGGCTGTTGCTTCCCAAGGAAGTACAGCTTTCCTTTTTGGAAGTTTTGTGGACCATGCATGTTCTCAGCACTCTGAGGGCAGAAAATAACTACTGGTGTTCCCAAGAGACTGAGGATTCCTAGAGATATCTCAAAAGCCCCTGTTCTTGGGCTCAGAAACCTCATCCCTTTCAAGGTGTTCAGAAACATGTCGGAACTTACCCTTCCCTTTCTCCATCTATTTCTGTCATTTCTCTTTCTCAACAAATCAGGCCTAAAGCTACTAAGTGGGGCAGATCACGGTAAGCGTTCCCTTGACAGGTGGCCTGGCATGGGTTGTAGGTGCCCACATTGAATGAGGAGTGTGTATTAGTTTTCTGTTAATACCATAACAAGTTACCACAGGCTTTGTTTAAAAACAGCACAATTTGGCCAGGCATGGTGGCTCACGCTTGTAATCCCAGCACTTTGGGAAGCTGAGGCAGGCAGATCACAAGGTCAGGAGTTCGAGGCTAGCCTGGCCAACATGGTGAAACCCCGTCTTTACTAAAAATACAAAAATTAGCCGTGCGTGGTGGCGGGTGCCTGTAGTCCCAGCTAGTCAGGAGGCTGAGGCAGGAGAATCGCTTGAACCCAGGAGGCGGAGGTTGCAGTGAGCCAAGATTGCGTCACTGCACTCCAGCCTGGGCGACAGAACAAGACTCTGTCTCAAAAAAGAATAAATAAATAAAAACCACAATTTTACCTCAGTTCTGTAGGTCAGAAGTCCAACACGGGTGTCTCCAGGCTAAAGTCTTGCTGTTGGCAGGACTGTTCTCTGGCGTCTCTAAGGGAGATTCTGCTTCCTTGCTGAGGGTTGTTGGCAGAATTTAATTTCCTGGAGTTGTGGGGCCGGCCGAGGTCAGCATTTCCTTGCTGGCTGCCAGCTGAGGCCTTTGCCAGTCTGTGAAGGCCACCCTCCCTCCTGACTCGTGGCCCTTCATCTTCCACCAGCAGCAGCAGGCCCAGTCCTTCTCTCCCACTGATGCTTCTTTCTGCCTGCCTTTTCTACTCTTATGGACCCTTGTGATTGATTACATTGGACCTGTGCAAATAATCCAGGATAATTTCCCTGTTTTAAAGTTTACAATCTTAATTTTTATCTGCAAAGTTCCTTTTGCCATGTAACAGTCACATGTTCCAGGGCTTAGGGTGTGGCCATCTTTAGGGGCGCCACTCTGCCTACCACCGAGGACATCCACACGTGGGGGTGGCCCAGTGCAGGGTGTGGAGCTGTCCATGTGGAGGAACACCACAGCACAGGGACTCAGCATGGGCAGGGTGAGGCTGGCATCCGTGTGGGGTGTACGTGCAGGGCTGGGGTGGTCTGATACGGGGAGTCAGTGTGGGCAGCCTGATGTGCAGTATGAGAGCCCAAGTGGGTGAGGAAGGCATCTGCAGGGATGGAGTGGTGGCAGGGGAAGGAGGTGGCAGGGGAGGGAGGTGGCAGGGGAGGGAGGTGGCAGGGGAGGGAGGCTGCTTATGTATGGAGGCAGTCAGGTAGGTAAACAGGACGGTGGGAGCCAGGTTTCTCTGAGGAGTTAGACACAGAAAGAAGAAAACGAGAACGACCTCTGTCCACTGGGAGCGCCTGGGAACAGTGACACCCCAACTGCAGCGAGCACCCCTAGACCCAGACCTTTGCTGCTAAGTATTATTCTCCACTAATACTAAAAGGAGTGAGGAATGATTTCAGGGCTAGGCAGGGAAAGGACAAGATGAACCCAAAATCTGTTTTGCCAGAAAGCAAGGGAGTGCTCAAGGAATGATAGGGACATGTCCAAAGGACACCAAAGCCTGTGTGTAGGGGCTTCCACTGGCCAAACCTGGGACAATCTGAGCATCCTAACAGTTAACTGTTAATGGAATACAGTACAGCCCTTTAAATAGGGAACTGCACACACACCAATACATACGAATTGATCTGAAAGTTTGCTGAGGAAGGGGTACTTACAGATTTTGAGAGTCTCCCACAAAACACTGTTCAGTTAGAAAGGGAAAGTCACACTGGAGAGGCCCAGCACACACTGTCTTCACCAAGTGGTCAAAATGCACATCAGTAATGGGCACTTTGAAAGTACGTGCCACCCAAGAGTGTCAGTGCTGTCACACTCCTGCCAAAGATGCTTAGCCTGAATCCAGTGATGAGGAAACACCAGGCAAACACAAACTGAGGAACATTCTACAAATTCAGAACACTTCAAAAGTATCCACGTCTTGGAAGTCAAAAAGCTTCCAATCAGAAGGAGACCAAAGAGATGACAACCAAGTGCAGCTCCTGCTCCTGAACGGGATCCTTTTCCTAGAGGACATGGCCAGGCCTGAGGACCCGCTGGGAGTACTGTGTCCATGCTGACTTCCTGTTCAGTGTCTGTATCGTGGACGGGTAGCAGACTATCAGCAACTGACTCACATGGTTCAGGAAACAAAATTCTTTGTAACGCACTTGCATCTTTTCCGTAAGTTTGAGATTTAAAAAAAACAAAAAACCCTAGCACATCAGTATTGCCTTTTCCTCATTGGTAATAGCTGAGCCTTTTCCTCTAGAGGGACAGTCTCCCTCATGTCAATTCTACAAAAGCAGCTAAAGCAAATGCCAGGGCCTAGAGTGTCAGGGTAGCGGGCTGAACTGCACCCCACCCCAGCTGCTTCTCCAGTTTGCTTATTGACCAAAATGCTGAAATTACCGTTTCGGCAGCTGGTCACTGAGGCCTGCGGTGCCAAGTGCAGGGATGCAGGGATGAAGTGCTTGTGAAATAACAGAATTCCCACAGTAATTTCTTCCCTGGCTTCCTGCACTGGTGAGCCAGACAGGGAGAGCCCCGTCTGCCTGCGGAAAACCCACTGGCTCTTTGGAGCCCTTCCTCAGTAGAACCATTCAAGGTGAACTCTGCCATCACTCCCTCTGCAGCAAGCCCATCTTCACTTTTCCAATGCAAAATAATATGCGTGCCTTACAAGCAGTAGCTGCCTCCTCCAACTGGGGACATAGCACAGAGGTACCTCCCGGCCTCCCGCAGGCCCAGCAATCCTGTGCCAGAGGCATTGCCACTGCTTCATTCCAGGAAAGAACACTGTCCCAAACCTGAGGTGGGCCGACCCCTGCGGTCTGACGTGATCAGTGACTCCTTTGGGGAAATGACGAGCGTTACTGATGAAACGCATGAGCCACTGTTTGACTTGAGCTCAGAACCCCCTTCTCAGCCCTCTGAGCTGACAGTTAGTCTTGGGAGGCACGTAGTCGTCTTTCAGAACTTCATGTCAGCAATCTCAAACAGGCTTTTTTTTTATTTTGGAGACGGAGTCTCGCTGTGTCGCCCAGGCTGGAGTGCAGTGGCGTGATCTTGGCTCACTGCAAGCTCTGCCTCCCAGGTTCACACCATTCTCCTGCCTTAGCCTTCCGAGCAGCTGGGACTACAGGCGCCCGCCACCACGCCTGGCTAATTTTTTGTATTTTTAGTAGAGACGGGGGTTTCACCGTGTTAGCCAGGATGGTCTCGATCTCCTGACCTCGTGATCCATGCGCCTCAGCCTCCGAAAGTGCTGGGATCACAGACGTGAGCCACCGCGCCCGGCCTCAAACAGGCTTTTAAATAACAGTGATGCTCTCGACATCTTGGTTTCTGTAAAATGCCCTTAAAGAATCTTTGATTTGTTTTAAGCCTCTTCCCATGCAGCAAGTAATGTGCTCGCAATCTGTTCGAGCAGCCGCTTTATCCTCTCGGGGGCTCACTGCCCACTGCTAAGAGCCATTCCTGGCTCTCAAGGGACAGGTTGCCACTGGGGTTTGAGGGGACCAGCTGATCAGAGGCCACGCCCTTCTAAGTTCTGAACCAGATGAGAAGAAACATGAGTCAGATGGGGACTGAGGCGCCAGCTGCCGTCATGGGGAGCATGGTTTGGTCCTGGACTTCCTTACTCCCTGCCCCCAATCAGGTCTGTGATGTATCTGGCTGATGTCCGCCCCGCGCAGAGGACAAGGGTGGAGAAGGTCCCTCATTGTGGGCAGCCAGGAACTCATGACAGTTCAAGCCAGTCAGCTCTCGGGGAGGGGGAGCAAGTCCACCTTGGAGTCGAGCTCTCAACTTCCTCAAGTTGAGGGTTGTTTCTGTGAAAAGGCATCAAGGGGAGCAGGTGACGACCTGTCTGTCGCTAAGGAACACCCAGTGGGCTTCTGCCTACAGCCACCTGTAGCTCAGGGACTGGGGACGAGCAGGAGAGGGCAGTAGCGGGGCTGGGCTGGCCAGTTTCCCACCGTGCCCTGGGAGGCGCTCTCGTGCGCTGCCCTGCCGGCTGCTGCCCGCCGTGTCCATCAGTTACCAGCCAAAATTATACACTGGCTTTTCTAGACGTGGTGCCGAGGAGATACAAGTATACAGCAATTCTAAAGAGAGGAAAACAAAACGAAAAAAGCCAGAGAGAAGCTAGCCAGTCTAGAGCTCAGAGAAGATAAGAAAACCATTCCTCCCAGCCATATGTTAATAGTGAAAATGACTCGGCACTAAAAATCTATTCGGAGGCAGAACAAGTCAGAAAAATGGATGTTGACATTTCATTCTGTTCACAGCCCTCAAACGCAACACCAGAACCGGGCCAGCCTTGGCCTTCATAGTGTAAGCAGTGTTGCTGCACAAGCGTGCCGGGCCCCTCATGCAGGCAGGGCTGGGGCTGGCGGTCCGGCGTGCTCGGCTCCTAGACGGCTTGGGAGCAGGCTTCCCGCAGAGGCTGCCACTGCCCCAGGCAGCCTTCCACACTCAAGTGGCCTGGGACCTGCTGGAGAGCGAGTTCTGACTCCATAGGGTCAGGCCTGAGTTTTTCAGCAGCCCCAGGGCACGCTGCCCCTCCAGCTCCAGGCGGAGGCATCGCCGCAGGGGTAAGCTCAGGGAACTTTCCACACACTGCGTGCAGGCCAGAACACCAAGCGTTAACTGCGGGTCTGAACACAAGAGCAAAATCTCCTGCTCACCAGCCTGGGGAAGACATCCTAGTGCTGAAAAACCAGACCTTTATCTCAGAGAGGGCCTGGCAGGACTACCACGATGCCAGCGGAGGGGACACATTCACCATGCGGGGGCCGGTGCTGGCTGCGTACAGGCAGAGAATGAGCAAGGACGCTGCCACACCTCAATCATCATCGGTTTAATGACCACTTGGCATGACTCTCTGGCTATGTACATATATATACATATTCACATATATAATATGTAAATAGCTTTTGTGTCATTTACCCACCCAAAAAGTGTGGAAGATGTGAGAGGCTAGCAGCCCACATTATTACTATCGAGAAAGAACATTTCAAAAGCCAAGTTCTCCTAACACACCCGTTCTCCGCTCGCGCCTCCTAGCTCCGCAGGGTGGGCAACTTGGCCTCGCAGGCACAGCCCATTCCCCCGCTGCTCTCTAATCCTCCAGCAGCAGCTCTAGCTCCTCCAGCGGCAGGCGCACCCGGAGCTCCTTCTCAGTCATCAGGTCCAGGATCTCCTGCATCTCATCGGGGAAGTACTCCACAGCATCCAGGTACAACACCTAGGGGCAGGCAGGAAGGCCACCCCACTCAGCCGCCACTTCCTGTCAGCCTGGAGGAGCTCAGGGAGCAAGGGCCAGGTTCCTGGTGACTCTGCCCTCCTGTCGCCCTCCACGGCCCCTGCTCCCCTTGGCTCACACTTTAACTGAGGCAGCACTGGGCATGTTCAGGAAGGACACTGAACTCGCAAAAGTGAGCAAACGCCAAGCGAGGCCTTCTCTTTTAAAAAGGGTCCAGGAATTGCTGGCCATCGCCCTCAGTTTCACTTCTGAGTGTCACCTGACCTGGGCTCTCACAGCCGGGCTGGGACATGATCCCAACTCTTTCAGCATCTGGGCTGGACTCTGACCAAATGCTGGGAAACCAGCTACCCACAGCAACACTTCCATGAAGCACCAGCCCCAGGCAGGGCCAGGCTCTGACTCCACAGGGGACAGTTTCACCAGGAAAAGGCTCTGGATGTACCTTGGGACAGGGTATGGCATCCATGAGCCGAGCATCCCCAGTGCCGCGGGGCAGGCCAGGAAGACACTAGCTGGACGGAGACCTGGCGGGAAGTCTTCGGGAAGCTGAAGACACCATGGCCTTTAACACTTACCTTTGCCCAAGGACAATTCTGAAGTGCTTTGTAGAATATACCTTTGCTTCTTTCTTTATTTCCCAAGGAAACCTGAGGTGAGGGGCAGAAAATACAAACATGATTAGTTGACACATAGAGGCTAAGGCTACACAAATGCCCCTGGATGATGGGCACAAGCCCTCAGCTGCAGTGAGCCCACCTGTGCAGAGGGCCTGGCACCGTCACGGTGGCCGTGGGACAGGGGCAGGTGCCAGGGAGCACTCTCAGAAGCCACTGCTGTGTTGGGGTTGTTTCCTCCCGTTCAAATGGCCCCAGAGTGTCACCCTGAACACTACTGACTTTTTAAAGTCTCGGATCTCCTCCTTTGCTGTAGGCTGTCATGTCTGGGTGTTAGTAACAGTGCTTGAAACCAAGGAGTGTCGGTGAGATGAGGCTGAAGACATTATACGAATAGAGAAAATCTTCTACAATACTTATCTTAGAAAACATAGAGAAGACACTTGCTTTAATACTTGCCATTTTCTGAAAACTATCTTTTAGAGAAACGAGACGGCCAGGACTGTGATCACTGACCTTACGAAAGGTGCAAGTTCCATCAGCAATCTCAGTATCTGTGTGGATATTCAGCACGTGTTCTCTCCAGATATAAAACCCTCGGTCTTGACTCAGCCACACAGCCTCCTTCCCAGCCCAGTGTGGAAGGAGACCCAGCCTGGGACCTCCGCTGACAACAGCCCCTCTCAAGCCCTCCAAGGAATCACAGCCGACACGGGCAGCTCCACAGGTAGCTGGCTGTGCAGCCAGGAGTGGGCACAGGCAGGGCTTGTGGAGTCTCCGTTTCCACCCACCCTGTCCTTCAGGCTCCCCTCCCTCAGAAGGTTCTAGGAGACACCGGCCCTGCCCAACCAAGCGGCCGGGGCACAGCATCCAGCCCAGTGAGGGCTGCTGACCGGCTTCCCAGAAACGTGAACAGTGGCATCCGGGGACTCCAATCTCCAATTTACATCTCAGGAACTCCATCTACCAAGGATGGCCTCACTCCCTTTTCAATTTGTTTTTTGTTTGTTTGTTTTTGTTTTTTTACTGTTTATGTTGCCCAGGCTGGCCTTGAACTTCTGGGCTCAAGCAGTCCTCCCACCTCAGTCTCCCAAGTAGCCGGGACTCCATGGCTGGTCCTTCTCAGCTGTTAACTCCCACAGTCACAGGGACGGAACTGTGATAACCTTGCTTCAGGCAAGGCCCAGTCTTTCCCCAGCCTCTGCGAGTGCCACGCACAGGGCCAGCTGTGAGGCTCGGAGGACTCCTGTGTGTCCTCCCTGGTGGGAGCCTCCAGTTCTGAGGCTGAGCCTCTGAATTTATAACCAAAGAGCCATTGAGTGCTGTCTTTCCTTCCCATGCTAACATACTTCAGCGTCCTTTCCTAAGATACTGACGAAATGTAAGCTTTTTTTGTCCTTTTTGAAAGAAAAAAGAAAAACTTTAAGACCGTGCTTTCTCAACCATGCACAGCTAAACCCGGAACCCAACAAATCCAGGTACACAGCTGGCTAGCCTCCATCAGCGCTGGAGACACCCTCACTGTACGGAGGTATGGAAGGGCTCGATGCCAAGTGAAATCTTGGTGGTGACCATGTGTGGCTTCCGTCCATGATTTCATATTCTGAGATGTGGCCTGTGTGTACCTTTGACCTCTGACTGACGCAGAGTCTCGAGGGAGAGAAGAGTTCATGGGCACTATCTGGCTCTCCTGGTCCTCCTTTCTCACCTCCTGAATTGACAACTGAGACCCCTCATGAAAGTCCTAAGTCAGGACTGAAACAGAGGGGGCAACTCTTCTTCGCTGGAGTTCCCACGGTACTGTGTCTGTACCCTACGGGATTGTGTCCAGGTAAATGTCTCCTCAGGTGGACTGGGAGCATCTCAGGGAACCAACAGGGTCTTTGCTGGGAACCTAAGAAAACAGCTAATGGAGGAGCAGAACTGCCGTGATGGGTGCCCGAGTGTGTGTGTGATCGGCCAAGGGCAGTCTCCCAGAGGGAAGCAGGAATGGAGACTTCACACAGAGGCCGCTTCCCTCACACGAAGCCCCAGGAACCGAATCTCATACAAACCATCTGAAGAACTTGGCCAACAAGACGCTGGCCAGGCACGGTGGCTCACGCCTATAATCCCAGCACTTTGGGAGGCTAAAGCAGGCAGACTGCTTGAGCTCAGTAGTTCGAGACCAGCCTGGGCAACATGGCAAAATGCTGTCTCTACAAAAATACAAAAATTAGCCCAGCACAGTGGTGCGCACCTGTGATCCCAGCTAAGGTGTGGGGATTGCTTGAGCTCAGGAGGCTGAGGCTGCAGTGAGCCGAGACTGTGCCAGCGCATTCCAGCCTGCATGACAGAGCAAGAACCTGTCTCAAAAAAACAAAAAATGCTTATGATTCAGACCTGAGCTGGGCCATGATAATTCTCCCCTGCACGACCACAGGGGAGGCGAGTGACAGTGGCGAGCAGCTGCCCACTGGCCGCATCACTAACATTCCAAGTGTTTGAGTCCTCCGTGTAGAGAAGCTATTTGGTGCTTCGTAATCACTTGTTTTGGCATTTGTCTACCTTCTTAGCAGATGTGTGCCACCTCCCCATGGAGGAAGCAACATCTCTAAAAAACGAGGAAGCTGAAGGTCTTAAGGCTTTTGCAAATTTTGATTCTCTTTTTTTAATCTCCTTATAAACAAATCTGAGCAACTGTTAGCTTATACAATTTTTTAAGTAATTTAACAAAATATAACCAACCTTGTCCAAACAAAAAAAGATGCATTTCTATAATGCTCCCTCCATGTGCTCCTGAGAGAAGACTGACACTCTGCTGAGAGGTTTATTTTATCTCTGATAGAACTCAGGGGGATTCTTTTCCCTCCCACCAGCTCTTGTAAATGATGGCCTTTCAATATATACCAACTCCTGCCAGCTGTCAACAGGATGGAAGAAATTATATCAGAGGGTAAAAGAAAATCTAATGATTCACAATTCAGAAATGCCACTGTGCCCTTTCTATTTAAGACGTCTTTCATCAAGCCCATGAAATCAGCTAAGTGGCTTATATACTCATAGTTCCTTCTTTATTGTGTAGGTAGATGACCAAATTAAAGGATTTTAAGTATCTTGAAAAAACTGCAATTTTAGCTAAAACAACAAAACAATAAACAAGCCAGGCGCAGTGGCTCATGCCCATAATCTGAACACTTTGGGAGGCTGAGGTGAATGGACTGCTTGAGCCCAGGAGTTCGAGGCTAGCCTGGACAACATGTGAGACCCCATCTTTACAAAAAATAAAAAAAACCAGCCAGGCATGGTCGTGCATGCCTGTAGTCCCAGCTACTCAGGAGGCTGACGTGAGAGGACTGCATGAGCCCAGGAGGTTGAGGCTGCAGTGAGTCATGATAGTGCCATTGCACTCCAGCAGCCTGGGCAATAGAGTAAGACCCTATCTCAAAAAAAAAAAAAGTTTGGCTGAGAGTGTTAATGTATATGCAAAACAGCACATATGAAAGTCTCTCCTAAAAACAAGGTTTTAACCTGCTAAATTCCAACATTAGTGGAAAATTTTAATTGCTGTTTGTCTAATTCCTTTCCCTCCCATATTCTCCGTGGCCAAGAGAAGCTTTAATTCCTTCAAACTTTTTTTTTTTGAGATGGAGTTTCACTCTCATTGCCTAGGCTGGAGTGCGGTGGTGCGATCTCGGCTCACCACAACCTCCGCCTCCCGGGTTCAAGTGATTCTCCTGCCTCAGCCTCCTGAGTAGCTGGGATTACAGACATGTGCCACTACACCCGGCTAATTTTGTATTTTTAGTAGAGATGGGGTTTCTCCATATTGGCCAGGCTGGTCTTGAACTCCCGAACTCCTTCAAACATTTTTACAGGGAAAAAAGTGCAAGCAAGCAAATAAGCTTGCATGCATGTTTCAAGAGTATATGTATGTGCATATGTATAAGCATGCACGTATGTGCACATATACACGAAAAGGCACAATCGCACAACCAACCTCACAGCCCTCCTCCAGGGAGCCTTAGCCTTCCCCTGGGCCTGCAAGGCTCCCTTCTCCTGCCTCTTCAGGCACTTGCTACCTTCACCTTGCATGCTGGCCCTAATGTGATTTTTCACTGTGTTAACAAAGTGCTAGGAGCCTGCCCAGATGCCTCAGGAACTGCCAGGGGCAGTCTCTGCTCTAATTAGTCCTGAGTTCCAATACTACCTTTCCAAAACGAGAGAAATTCTCTAAGGGGCCAGATCTTTTTTTCAAAGCCAATAAGCACTTTTTGTCTACAACCCAACCAAACTAGGCTCATGGCAGATTCTTAGTAAAAATATTGTACATTTGCACCTTACCCTGCCTCTACCTGTAAAAGACTGGGTAAGTTAAACTGGCAAATGCGCAAGCTCCACCATTTTAAATGTAAAGATGGGTAGAATCTTTATGCTGGGGATATCAGGGAGCATCTGCTCTGCTCCCTCAGCTGAGCAGCCTGATGACAGGAGTGGAGGTTTCACTAAAACCCTGGGCTCCTGACTCTGCTGCCTCAAATTGTTGTCTCTACTAACAGCAGCATCCTGCCTGCAAGTTTCCAGCTCACACACGAGTCAAACCATAAGATCAGAGCTTCTGGGTCTGAAGAATAAATGTTAAGACAGATGCATAAACTTTTGCGGGTTTTTTCTTTTTTTGAGACGGAGTCTCGCTCTGTCACCCAGGCTGGAGTGCCGTGGCGCAATCTTGGCTCACTGCAGCCTCCGCCTCCCGGGTTCAAGCGATTCCCCTGCCTCAGCCTCCCGAGTAGCTGGGACCACAGGCACCTGCCACCGTGCCCGGCTAATTTTTTGTATTTTTAGTAGAGACGGGGTTTCACCGTATTAGCCAGGATGGTCTCAATCTCCTGACCTCATGATCCGCCCACCTCGGCCTCCCAAAGTGCTGGGATTACAGGCATGAGCCACCACACCCGGACTTGGTAATTCATTTTTGATGCCAACTTCTGCCCCCAAGAATGTGCCCATTATTCCTGAGTGTGCCCATAAGCACCTGTCCTGAGGTCACGGGTCCCGCCCAGCCCCTCAGGCCTTCAGTGCCTGGCTCCTTCCAGAGGTCAGAGAGACACACCCGATGAATTCTGGAATCAAAGACAGGAATGAATGGGGGCCCAACAGATACAGACACTCGCTCTGTATCTCTTTACACTCCAGTTTTGTCATGTGTAACACGATCAAGTTTTGAGAATTTATCCTATGGAATTCTTCAGATATATACGTAAGATTTATGAGTAAGGAAGGTCACTTTGGTTTGTTTTTTGTTTTTGAGACAGGGTCTCAACCTGTCACCCAGGCAGGAGTGCAGTGGTGCGATCTCAGCTCACTGCAACCTCCGTCTGCAGCTCACTGCAACCTCCCTGGTTCAAGCGATTCTCCTGCCTGAGCCTCCCGAGTAGCCTGCCACCACATCCAGCTAATTTTTTTTTGTATTTTTAGTAGTGACGGGGTTTTGCCATGTCGGCCAGGCTGGTCTCGAACTCCTGACCTCAGGTGATCCGGCTGCCTTAGCCTCCCAAAGTGCTGGGATCACAGGCATGAGCCACCACGCCTGGCCAGGAAGATCACTTTTGATTTCCGAAACGTACAATATTCTTTGAAGACCATTTGATATGACTGAGTACCCTTGAACTAAAGCAAGAGGCCTAGAAGACTGTGTTTCTAAAAAAAAGTGCAACTTGGCAACAGATGTATTACAGTAAACAAGGCCCAGCCCAATGCCAGGCCTTTAACCCAAGACTGAGCCAATTCACAGATTCTATTAAGCCAAAGAGCCACCTTTCAGCTTGTACATTCACATTCACAAAATTAAATGGTGTCTCACCATATTTAATCTCTATGGTACTTTTAAATGAACACAAAGCTGCTTTAGAAATGTCGATTTTAGGCAGGGTGCAGTGGCTCCCACCTGTAATCCCAGCATTTTCAGAGGATGAGACAGGCGGATCACTTGAGGTCAGGATTTCGAGACCAGTCTGGCCAACATGGCAAAATCCCATCTCTACTAAAAATGCAAAAATAAGCTGGACTCACGCCTGTAATCCCAGCTACTCAGGAGGCTGAGGCAGGAGAATCGCTTGAACCTGGGAGGCAGAGGTTGCAGTGAGCCGAGATCCCACACTACTGCACTCCAGCCTGGGCAACAGAATAAGACCTTGTCTTAAAAAAAAAAAGAAAAAAAAGGGAAATGTTGATTTTTTTTTTTTTCTGAGACGGAGTCTCACTCTGTCATTCAGGCTGGAGTAGAGTGGCATGACCTTGGCTCACTGCAGCCTCTGCCTCCCGGGTTCCAGTGATTCTCCTGCCTTAGCCTCCCAGGTGGCTGGGATTACAGGCGCATACCACCACACCCAGCTAATTTTTGTATTTTTAGTAGAGATGGGGTTTCGCCATGATGGCCAGGCTGGCCTCGAACTCCTGACCTCAGGTGATCCGCCTGTTGGCCTCCCGAAGTGCTGGGATTACAGGCATGAGCCACCATGCCCAGCTGGAAATGTTGATTTTAAAAATTACATCCTAGATTACATTTTTGTTTTTTAAGAGACAAGGTCTCATTTTGTCACCCAGGCTGGAGTGCAGTGGTGTGATCATAGCTCACTGCCACCTCAAACTCCTGGGCTCAAGGAATCCTCCTGCCTCAACCTCTGGTGTAGCTGGGACCAAAGGCTCACACCACCATGCCCAGCTAATTTTTAAATTTTTTTGTAGAGATGGAGTATCGCCATCTTGCTTAGGCTGGTCTCAAACTCCTGGGCTCAAGCAATTTTCCTGCCTTGGCCTCCGAAAGTGCTGGGACTACAGGCCTGAACCACTGCACCCAGCCTGAACCTTTTCTTTTAATAACAAAACAATCAGGACCTAGAAATTCTTATGAGCAGAATGGCAAAGAATATAGGTCTCTTTCAAAGGAAAGCTCTTAGACCATTTTGCAAGTTGCCGACTTAAGTCAATTCAGAGAAACCCACATTAAATCCTATTGCACTGAATAGCCCAGTAACTACTCTTCAACTTCGTTCTACCAAATATTTTGAGGAGATGGACCACTTGCAACCTCTTCCCAAGTCCTGAGAGATCTGACATTATTCCATCAGGATTTCTTACAGATTCACCAATGCCAAGAAGATGAGAGTGAAATATGGCCTCCCAGCTCTCCTGGGCAGGGGCTACTGGACACCCATACTTTCTCATTTACAAAGGAAGAGGTAGAGCTCTGCATGAACACAAAACATCTCAATATTTTCTTACCAGAAAGTTCAAATACATCCTCCACAGCAAGGGGCACTGGCTGCCACTGTCGCTGCACAGGGCATTTTCAAACAGGGCTTGGATCCGATGCATTAAGCCGGTCTCAGGAATTGTGGCATGGATCTCTCTACCGTCTAACCTGCAAGGCAAAGGCTCACGTGACTCTGACGCAAGCTCTCTCACCCTACATCACAGGAGGAAGAGATGCCTTAGTGATGACAAGTGTCAGCAACAACCAGATCAGAGAGAGTCAGGGGAGAGCTGTCCCTCAGGCGTAGGGCGCTGTGTACGGGGCTTCTCCAAGGCCAGGAGAAGGCACAGGCCAGAGTTCTGTGGTTTCCACTCCACACCGAATCTGTCTTGAAGTCACACAAAAACCCGCTCGCTTCCGTTTTCTAAAGAAAGCTACCCTTTGCTGGGTGCGATGGCTCACACCTGTAATCCCAGCACTGTGGGAGGCCGAGGTGGGTGGATCACAAGGTCAGGAGTTCGAGACCAGCCTGGCCAATATGGTGAAACCTCATCTCTACTAAAAATACAAAAATTAGCTGGTGCCTGTAGTCCCAGCTACTCGGGAGGCTGAGGCAGGAGAATTGCTTGAACCTGGGAGGTGGAAGTTGCAGTGAGCTGAGATCACGCCACTGCATTCCAGCCTGGGCAACAGAGTGAGACTCCATCTCAAAAAAAAAAAAAAAAAGAGAAAGAAAGCTACCCTTTAATCAGCAGAATGCAAATTCTACTTTACAGGAAGAAAAGACCTTTTGATTTATAATAGAGAAAGCAAGGCTCACATGGAGTGAAAAAATCCCAATGGAAGAAATAAAAAACAAGTGAAATATTATTCAAAGACAATTTTGGCTTATAACATCAGAGTGAGGCAACAGCAAAGATTCTGGGAAAACAATGATGCCTAAGCTAATGTGTCCCCCAGATTAACATTTAACCTTTAGAGAGAAAATACTGGATCAGGCCGGATGCTGTGGCTCCCTCCTATAATCACAGCACTTTGGAAGGCTGAGATGGGAGGATTGCTTAAGCTCAGGAGATGGAGACCAACCAGTCTGGGCAATATGGCAAAACCCCGTCTCTACAAAAAATAAAAAATAAAAAAATTAGCCAGGCATGGTGATGCCTATAGTCCCAGCTACCAGGGAGACTGAGGTGGGAGAGTCACTTGAGCCCAGGAGGTCAAGGCTGCAGTGAGCTGAGACTGCACCACTGCACTCCAGCCTGAGCGACAGAGTGAGACCCTGTCTCAAAAAATAAAAATAAAATAAAAAAAGAAAATATCGTATCAAAGATGGAATTTAAACATGACACTTCTGTCACTAGGAATGCTGACAGAAGCTCCCAGTCACTACACACTTTGTGCCAAGCACTTACCTCATTGACCCCTCAGAGAGACCCTATGAAGTAGGGTCCCTCTCAGAGAGGGAGCTATGAGAGAGGAACTGGCCTGCTCAAGTTCACCCAGCTGAGAAGAGCTGGCACTGGAATCCAGAGAGCTGCCACCTGGCCCCTGTGCTCTTAGCCATCAGGCTTTCGTGATGGCTTCTCAGCATTCCCGTGGTCTGATGGCCACCACCCATGCACACAGAAGCAACATTCACACTCCCCAGAAGCACACCCAGGCGACAGCCACCAACCCCTCTCCTGAGAGGCGCTGCTACTTTGTGTCTCGCTCACCTTTCAATCCATTATTCTATGACACCTACAGCCCCACAGCAGGTGTTCTGGGCACCGTGCCGTGTTCATCCCTGTATTCCTGAGACCCAGCAAGGTCGGGGGAACACAGCAAGCATTCCATAAACATTTGTGGGACACAAAAACAGGATGGTCTGGAATTACCTCTGGACAGTTTCCACCAGTCTCTTCCTCAGTTTCTCAGCTTCAATTGCAAACAACCAAGGCTCCAAGGGTTTGGCAGACCTCGTGATTGTGTCAAAAAATCTCCTGGTCTTGCTGGCACTGTGGGACTTATTCTGAATCTGTACATAGGACCTCCAAAGAACCTGGTTGCCCGGATACAACTTTAAAGCCTGTGAGAGTGCCTCTCGCAGAGGGGCCAGTGGGTAAACACTCACTTTCATGTGGAATCTCAGCAGGCTCGTGTGCATCAGTGTGATGGCTTCGAGAACACTGGTCCAACTCTGGGAGCTGGCACTGTACCCCTCGCCAGAGCCTTCTGGGAAAACAGAACTGTTCAGTTTTGCAAACACCTGTTCGTATATCCGCACAGCAGCATCAATCCCTATGGTCAAATACTGGAAGAGCATGAAGCATTTAGCCAGGCTAATTAGGCGGCTACAGGAATCGGTGGGAGCTGGATCAGAGACACAGCTGTCACCCAAACAGTCCTGCAGCGCGTGCTCGTAAGCCTTTCGCGCTTTCAAAATGTGAACAGCCAACACCTGTCCAGTGTAGGGCCCATAGGGGCTGCTCTCAGTCAGCTTGGTTAATATGTGAACAGCTCGGGCTGTGGCAGCCCCTCTCACTTCTGGCGACAGCTCCACCTCCAGCTCAGCATAGAGCAGACTGAGCTCACAGAGGTCAGAGTCTTTCAGTTCTCTGCTTCCTGCCATGCCGAGTGCTGTGTCAAAAACTTTTCTGGCATCCTCTGTGTTGCCAAGCAACCACTCCAGATGTGCATACTGCTTCCACAGGCAAAAGTTGTTGCAGTTTTCTGGCTCCTTAAGGAGATTCTTGGCTAGTTTTTTGCAGTTCTTCCCTTGTGACTTTAATCTCTTCTTGTTTTTAGTGTGCAGGCACCAAATGACCTACAGGGAAAAAGAGAAGAATGACTTCAGGTGCTCTGTAATTAAGGCGTCCTCTGCTGCCAACTGTAGAAAGCACTGACAGGAAGGAAGGCGTCTACATTTCCTCCCTTTATCATGGGTCTGGTAAACACTGAGGCTCTCTGAGCTGGAAAAGAAATGAGGATTTTTACCAGGGCCACAACTACCCCCAAATTTACAATCCAGGGTTCCAGCTGAAATCTCTATAAACAAGGCTACCTACAAATGTTCTTCTCCAAAGAAATGTGGCCACAACATTTTAACACACTAATACAACCTGGTGTGTATAATCTGTAGTTGAAGCTTCAGAACTTGGGTGCTAAGAGAGCCAGTACTAACTGTGGCCAGCAGAGGACAGAACAGCCGATCCAGACTCATTTCTAGCAGAAAGAGGAAGGTAAGTATTATAAGTAGCTTATCTATTATTTATTTTTGAGATAGAGTCTCACTCTGTCACCCAGGCTGGAGTGCAATGGTGCAATCTCAGTTCACGGCAACCTCCGCCTCCCATGTTCAAGCGATTCTCCTGCCTCAGCCTTCTGGGCAGCTGGAATTACAGGCACGCGCCACAACGCCCAGCTAATTTTTGCATTTTTAGTAGAGACGAGGTTTTGCCATGTTGGCCAGGCTGGTCTTGAACTCCTGACCTCAGGTGATCCGCCCGCCTCAGCCTCCCAAAGTGCTGGGATTACAGGTGTGAGCCACCGCGCCTGACGCTGATCTATTTTAATAAGCCCCTGAATGCTCTGACGCTGCTTTAAAACTATTCTGAGCACTCATTGTTCATATAAGGATGGGGACCTGGTAGTGCAAGATAATACAATAAACAGCTCGAGAGTCACTGAGGTAGCCTGACTCATTCCTGTCTTACTCCTCTTCATTGCGGCCCCTCACAAGGTGCATTCAGGGTCACTGGAGGAGGAGGTGCTGGGGCATAGTTCCAGGGAGAGCACTCGGAGGCTTACGATCCCGTTTATAAACACTGACATGAAATGAAAAGTCCCCAAACATGGAAGGACGAATCTGGAATTACCTTTGCAATCTCATACTGTAACCAGGAGAAGCAGAGCTGGGACTTCTCTTTGCCTGAAAACAAGGGCATGACAAGGTGGAAGACATTGCGGATGAACTCCTCGCCCTCTCGGTTCTGACTCCTGGTCCAGCGAGGACAGCCTAACCTATCCAAGCGACCAACACAGCTAGCCCCAGAAAACGAAGGGTTGAAAAAAGTCAAGGGCTTTTCATCATAAAGTTCATTATCAAAGATGCTGTTCTCATCCATGGCCAGATAAAGACAGGAAGCTGGAGGAGTAAAGCCAGAAGGCACACCCAAGAACTGCAGGAAGGCCTCCACCAGCTGGAACTGAAGATCGTGGCTGGAAAGTCTGATCAAAGACTGCCCAATATCATCAAACAACACCTGCAACAAAGACAAAATAAAGCGACCCATGTAACCAAACAAAACCTGCACATTTGTCACAATTCTCTTTATATGCATGTACTAATGGTTCAACATTATTCAAATTAAATCAATTTTAAACAGACAGGAGCTAAGCTCTCTGTCAGCACAAGCCAGAGGCCTCACAAGGCAACCTGGACAGCTGGAGAATAACTGTTAGGCAGCCCTGTGGTGCCAACACATGGAAAAGCCTGAGAAGGAGAGAAGGCATGAACAGGTTTAAGCCAGAAGCTTTCAAAGTATCCTGATGGATTTGTAGAAAATCTAGAAACATGTTCACTTCTGAAAGCATACATAATTATTGCTTTTGTACTCTGATAACGCATGATGGTGAAAAATTTGCATTGTAAGATGGAAGATAAGAACTTTACTATTGTGGTTTCCTTGTATAAAATTGCTCCGAGAAATGAAAAATATGCTCAAAACTAGGTAAACAGACAAAACTAGATAAACAGACTCAAGGTAACAGGAGCAATGGAACATGTTAAAAGCAATTATAAGAGCCTAATACTAACTGTAAATGTCTATAGTTGAGTTCATGTAATAATTTAAAAACATAAGGCCAAGGAGGCCACCCTTTGTGTCCTGGTGCTGCTTATCTGATTGGTCTTTGTGGCTCTCAGTAAAGAGGAAATCATAACATAAGCACAATAAACTACAGTATGTGGGACTCAATCAAAACCATCAATTAATCAGAAAGCTGCTTCTTTATGTTAAAAATAAATTAGAAAGCTTTTCTCCCCCAGGCTTTGATTACAGAAAAAGCTAAATGGCAAGAAATTGCTTGCAGCAGCAGTCTGCTCCAGAAATCTGCTTCCAGGAGACTGCTGGGACTCTAAGCCTTGAGAAATGACTTCCAGAAGGGTGGCTGTGAACTCTACAAAATCCTCAGATACCAAAGAAAGATTCCACTCTTCTGCAGACATTCAGCTTCAGCGAGGCAAGAGGCCTCCCGGGTAGTCCCCTCTCCAAGACTTCCAGTGAGTTGAGGTTTCCCTAGAAGCTGGCCCCTTCTTCCTCCAGAGATCACCTCTGTCTCTATCCCCACTTCTCTGTGTCCTCACTCCAGTCTGGCCACTCCATTCCCCACTCCTCAAATTCTCCTGGCACTCTGGGGCCTTCACGTGTGCTGATCCCTCTGTCCAGAGCAGATATTCCGTCATCAAACAAATATTCCTTCAACATCCAAGAGGATACACTGAGTGCTCACCACAGGACAAATGCTGTTCTAGGCACTGACGTCAGAGCAGTAAACAAAAGGGATAAACTCCTTGCCTTCAGGGCACCTCATTTGTAGAAAAGGTGACAGAGCTCCAAGACACAGAGTTGGTGTCTTGTGAAACTGGATCAATTCCAGGCATCAAGACAGCATTTCTTCATTTTAATTTACAACCTCCAGAGCTGCTGGCCACTAAACACAGGGCAGCATGTAACAAGTCACATGCTAGGCCGGGCGCGGTGGCTCACACTTGTAATCCCAGCACTTTGGGAGGCCGAGGCGGGCGGATCACGAGGTCAGGAGATCGAGACCACGGTGAAACCCTGTCTCTACTAAAAATACAAAAAATTAGCCGGGCGTGGTGGCGGGCGCCTGTAGTCCCAGCTACTCGGAGAGGCTGAGGCAGGAGAATGGCGTGAACCCGGGAGGCGGAGCTTGCAGTGAGCCGAGATCGCGCCACTGCACTCCAGCCTGGGTGAGAGAGCGAGACTCCGTCTCAAAAAAAAAAAAAAAAAAAAAAAAAAAAAAAAGTCACATGCTAACAGTAAATGAGATAACACAGGTGAAGTGCCTGGCATGCCACAGGTATTCAATAAACGCTAGTTTCTTCTTCCGCAAGACAAGCTGATGCCAACTGTCCAACATGGACCCTACGGACAGTCCGTCTTGTCTTCTAGAGTCCAGTCTATCTGCTACAGCTTCATGGACCCAAGAATGGGGTGGGGAAAGTGGACACAAGGAAAGAATCTAGGACAGTGATTCCGAGTTTTTTGAATAATCTGTATGTATCCCACAGGGCTCCACATGAAAAATTAACTGAATGACCTGGAAGACAGTCTCCAGAGGGGTGACCACAAGGGCCCACCCACCTACTAGGGGACAGGAGCTCTCTGGTCAAGCACCTATATGCTCCCCCATCACCAGCAGCCCAGGAAATTCTACACTGATATCCAGCAGGAAGGAAGTTTCCACAGATGAGAACAGGAGCAGGTTAGCATCTCCTAAGCTAGCTAACTGCTAAGAGAGCTCCAGCAGCCTCCTTTCAGATAACCAAAGCGCATGGGAATGGAAAGCAGGCAGGGGCCCCCTGGACAGCTTCCTGCCTGGGGCGGAGGATACATGCCTGTCTCTCGGGATCCTCACAGTCTTCCTCAGTTTGCTTCTTGGTCTTATCAGGGCGCCAGGGCCGCCAGTGCCTCTGATCTCGGGAACGCTCAGCAGCAAGCCAGATCTGCCACCTGGGCAGAGTCTTATCTTTTATTTCCTGGTCGTCCTCTTCTGGTTCATCGTCATCCTCATCTAGACAAGAATGAGACTTCTTCACCTCATCAGCAAATAAAACCACCATCGCCACTCAATCAGCCTGCTATGTCAGGGACTGTTGGGCGCCCACAATGCCAAGATGTGTAAGAGCCATGCCAGCCTCCCAGGATACTCAGTGGCATTTAGGAACTCTCTTGTAATCAGTCAGGTCCTCAGGAAGCAAAGGAAGACAAGGTGATAAAATCAAATTATTTTTAATAGTATAGTGATTAAAATGGAAATGACACATACTCTAGAACAGTACTGTCCAATAGAACTTGCTGTGATGATGAAAATGCCCTACATACCTGCATTAACAGGGTAGCCACATGTGACTCACTGGGCATTTGAGATGTAGCTAGTAAAGGAACTGAATTCCTTTTTTTTTTCTGAGATGGAGTCTCGCTCTTGTCGCCCAGGCTGGAGTACAGTGGCACAATCTCGGCACACTGCAACCTCCGCTTCCCAGGTTCAAGCAATTCTCCTGCCTCAGCCTCCTGAGTAGCTGGGATTACAGGTATGTGCCACCAAGCCTGGCTAATTTTTTGTATTTAGTAGAGATGGGGTTTCACCGTGTTGGTCAGGCTGGTTTCGAACTCCTGATCTCAGGTGATCCACCTGCCTTGACCTCCCAAAGTGCTGGGATTACAGGCGTGAGTCACCACGCCTGGCCTGAATTCTTAATTTTATTTAATTTTAAGTAGCCACATGTGGCTAGAGGTTACTGTATTGGACAACACAGTTTTAGAATGCTAAATGACATTTAATGATGGCACTAGTTTAGATTTTCTTAAGTCATCCAAATTTTTAGCCAGGGACCGTATAATTAATTATGACCTATGCTCACTAGAACTTGCCTTTAAAAAAGCCAAATCAGGATATCCAATAATTTATTTCACTTTGTTTCCTAACTCTGAACATGTAGAAGGGAAGAGGAAGAAAGCCAGAGTTATCTGTACAGTTCAAGGTTAAAAAATAAAGAAAGTATATAAAATGGTACAGCCACATAGGAAATCACTTTGGCAGTTTCTTACAAAACTAAACATGCACTTAGCATAACTGCATTCTTGGGCACTGATCCCAGATAAATGAAAACCTACGTTTACACAAAAACCTATATGCCAATGCTCAGAAGCAGCTTCATGCATAATCGCCAACACCTGGAAACAACTCAAACATCCTTCAGTAAGTTGAACAGTTAAGCTGTGGTCCATTTACACAATGGAATACTACTCAGCAATCAACATGAACAAACCATTGATATATGCAACAATTTGTATGTATCTCAGGGAAATTATGCTAAGTTAAAAAGGCCAATCTCAAAAAGTTACACAAAACACAACTGTTCCCAGGGATGTGGACAAATTGGAACCCTGGGGAATGTAAAATGGTGCAGTTGCCGTCTGCTGTATGGAAAACAGCATGGCATACTAGACACAGGATTACCGTATGAGGCAATTGCCCTGCTGAATATCTACCCAGGAGAACTGAAAGCAGAGACTCAAAGAGATACTGTACACCCATGTTCATAGCAGCATTATTCACAATGGCCCAGAGGTGGAAGCAACCAAAATGTTCATTGACAAATGGATGTCTAAACAAAATGTGGTATACACACATAATGGAGAAGTGTTCGGCTTTAAAAAGGAAGGAAATCCTGGCGCGACATGGATGAACCCTGACGACACTATGCTAAGTGGAATCGGCCAGTCACAGGAGGTCAACTACTGTATGGCTTCCGCATCCACCAGGTTCCTAACGTAGTCACTTTCATAGAGACAGAAAGTAGAATGACTGCTGGAGCCTGGGGGGAGGGAGAAATGAGGAATTTGTCTTTAATGGGTACAGAATTGGGGAAGATGAAAAAGTTGCGGAGGTCGACAGAGGTGATGGCTGCATGGCAGTGTGAATGTACTTAATGTCACCCAACTGTATATTTAAAAATGATCAATTTTATATTATATATATTTTACAACTAAAAAAATTTGTTAATGTTATATACCTTATGATTCCATTTATATAACCTTCATGAGATAACAGGAAAACAGAGAGAACAGATTAGTGGTTCCCATGAGTTAGGAGGGGGAAGGGGCAGATGTGGCTAAGAAAGGATAGCGCGAGGGACCCTTGCAGTGATCAAACAGTCTGTATCTTGATTGTGGTAGTGATTACACAAAGCTACACACGTAATAGAAACTGCCTAGAACCATAGAAACACACACACCAATGAGTGCATGTAAAATGGTGAAATGTGAATAAACTCTGCAGACTGTACCAATGTCAGTTCCCTGGTTCTGACATTGTTCTGTGGTACTACCACTGGAAGGAACTGGATGAAGGGTACACAAAACCTCTTGGTACATTTTTTCTACTTCCTGTGACTCTATACTATTTCAAAATAAAATATTTTTAAAAACTTAAACACATAATGTGCACATATAATACACTGTATATATTAGCATAATGTATATATTAGCATTCTATTATTCCACCAATATTCTGCCTAAATGCTCAAGTTTCTCAAAGAAGAAAACTAAATGTATTTATCACTTTCTTCTAAAGATCTATGTTTAAAGTAATCCTTTAATCACTCTGAAAAACCCTTATAAAAGAAATTCCTTTGTGAGTCATACATCAGACTTAGATACCTGAATTTACTACATTAAGGACTCAAAAGATTACAGAGCTTTGGACAGACATTCATGTATAACAACTACATACTAACAGAAAGTGAGGGCAACAGAGAAGAAACATGCTATGATAAATGCTCAACTGCAGGATGAAATCAACTACCCTCTCAACGCTAAACTTTCAGGATAAATAAGAGAAGTTAAAAATAAAATAAAAACAAAAACTGTTATCAATTAGGTTTGCTGGAATCAAGAAAATTTCAGCCTTTCTTTTGACCCTCCTAGTTTTTTGGAGATTTCCATTAAATTCATTAGAAAGAAATTCATAAACTCAGCAAAAGTTTCTCCATAATGGAAATGTGTGAGAAGCTTGCAGAGAATGTAAGTACCAACACAAGTCTCTAACTTGATGCTAAAAGTCAAGGTTTTGATATTAATTTGCATTCCCTTTTGGAGAAAACTAACTTTACACCTGATTTTAAGTGACCATTAGATATCTGGAAACTTATCAGAGGTAAAATTAGTCTGTGGACACTGCTATGAAAACTTTATTGGCCGGGCGCGGTGGCTCACGCTTGTAATCCCAGCACTTTGGGAGGCTGAGGCAGGCGGATCACAAGGTCAGGAGATCGAGACCACGGTGAAACCCCATCTCTACTAAAAATACAAAAAAATTAGCCGGGCGTGGTGGCGGGCGCCTGTAGTCCCAGCTACTCGGAGAGGCTGAGGCAGGAGAATGGCGTGAACCCGGGAGGCGGAGCTTGCAGTGAGCCGAGATTGCGCCACTGCACTCCAGCCTGGGCAACAGAGCGAGACTCCGTCTCAAAAAAAAAAAAGAAAACTTTATTGTCACAGAAATGCAGAACACAGCAAACTGTGTAACAGATACTATGCATTGTAATGGGCTCGCTCTCTAACAAAAACCAAAAGAACAAAAAAACTAAGCCTAAAAACACAGACCCACGCTAAGTCAGTCACTCAGAGAGGAGAGTTACTAATCAGACTTCCGTTTTTTTGGCCCTTGCTTATGCGGTCTTGCAGACTCAGTGGCTGAGAGCAATACCTACTTCCGTTTCATGCGGGCTGTTTTTCTTCATACACAAAACCACTGGTCAGCCTGATGAATAGTTCTCATTCTTTTTGGAAAAGAACACTCCAGGGAAATCTAAACAGCTGAGACTCTGACAGCCCCAAGTGAGGCGTGATCACTGCCTGACAGCACTGCCCAGAGGAAAGTTATCCCAAAACACCTGAAGGGCCCCTCTTGCTTCTTAGTGGTACTAGAGATGCTCCCTGGCCCGGAGCTCTGAACTGTCCTGCAAGACAATACCTAATCCAAAGTTTTCATGGTGCAAATGAATAAACAAAGAAAGGTTACACCTGTGACAAGGGGCTCACTGAGCCTAGGCAAGGAGCCAGTCTCCTGAGTCCTTGTCCATCACTCTTTCCCTATAGAACTTTCAACGAAATCGTCTGCCTGGCAGATCTCTCTCTATGCTGGAACTGCCTTTCAGGGAGTGAAGCAGTTCCTGAATGTCTAAGAGTTGTTCTGTCCAATACGTCACCATTAATATGTGGCTATCAAGCACTTGAAAAGTAGCTAGTCTGGGCTGGGTGCGGTGGCTCACGTTGGAAATCCCAGCACTTTGGGAGGCAGAGGTGGGTGGATTACTTGAGGTTAGGGGTTCGAGACCAGCCTAGACCAACACAGTGAAACCCTGTCTCTACTAAAAACATAAAATTAGGTGGGCGTGGTGGTGCATAGCTGTAATCCCAGCTACTTGGGAGGCTGAGGCACAAGAATCCCTTGAACCCGGGAGGCGGAGGTTGCAGTGAGCCAAGATCGAGCCACTACACTCCAGCCTGGGCGACAGACCAAGACGCTGTCTCAAAAAAAAAAAAAAAAATGCCAAAAGTATAAAATACACACCAGATTTCAAAGAGTACTAAAAAAAGAATGCAAAATACCTAGTTAATAATTTTTTTTCTTTTTAAAGCATGCAATTGGCATCTGAATCTCTGGTTAATAATTTTAAAGTATTGATTACATACTGAAATGTTTTGATATACTAGGTTAAGTAAAATACACTATCAAAATTAACATCATCTGTTCCTTTTTACTTTTTTAATGTGGCCACTAGAAAACTTGAAATTATACAAGAGGCTCACATTATATTTCTACTGGGCAGCTCTGTGTTAGAGTATAAATCTGGAAAGTATTTGGGGGTCATTTAGAGTGACAGTTATGTAAATGCTAGGTAATAATTACTTTATAATAGTCCTAAAAAGGTATTTTTCAAAGTATCTGTTGGTCTGTACATTGACAGGATAACAAAGACTGTCTGAAATACACACTAAAAAAGAATGGGGTCAGGCGTGGTGGTGGCTCACACCTACAATCCCAGCGCTTGGGAGGCCGAGGCAGGCAGATCACTGGAGGTCAGGTGTTTGAGACCAGAGAGACCAGCCTGGCCAACATGGCGACTCTATCTCTACCAAAAATACAAAAATTAGCTGGGTGTCGTGGCAGAAGCCTGTAATCCCAGCTACTCAGGAGTCTGACGCATGAGAATTGCTTGAACCCAGGAAGCAGAGGTTGCAGTGAGCCGAGATCATGCCACTGTACTCCAACCTGGATGACAGAGCGAGATTCTGTCTCAAAAAAAAAAAAGAACGGGGATTGGGGCAGTTATTAACAAGATTCCTTCTTCAGTTGCAACCTATAAAAGGAAAAAGGGAAATTACAGAAACTTTCAAATCCTCAAAGCATTATGTACTGAAGGAATAAGTCGACTGCTTTAAAACTTCTAAGGGGAACCCACGACATCTACTTAACATTTTTGACATTTTGATGTTTGTGCAATATTCTGAAGCTACTGATAAATAGCTTATGCATATAAACAAATAATCATGAGGATGTAAAAACAAATTCCAGAAGAAACAGATGTACACATCTTCACTGAGAGGTGACTTACCTGGGTTGATGACCACCCAGCCACCTCGTTCCTGCTGGTGCATCCACGCCTTCCAGCCTCGGGCTCCCTTCTCCCCAGCCCGGGGCTCTCCACTGTCCCAAAAGGGCTCAAAGAATTCCACCTGTTCAGATTTTAGAATGGACGTTAGACCTCACTTGTACAAAACTGCTGAGTCAGTGGGCAAAATCCGTGCTGGTGGATACAAGAGAAGCTTATGATCCTTGAAATCATGTTTGCCATCAGTCTTTGAAGTAGATATATGCTACACACCCCAAGATAGAAAAAAGAACTATCTAGCGTGGCAGGCAGCTTCCAAGATAGCCCCCATGACCCTACCCCTGCCTCGTGGTTTTCACACTCGCATGTGAGCTGGACCTAGTGATTCTAACACACAAAATATGGCAAAAGTGATGGGAGGTCACTCCCGAGATTAGGTTACAAAAAGACCAGCTGAGGTTCAGCAAGAAGGGTCTCCAGATGGGTAGGAAAGGAGTAGTTTCCTAGTTCTTATCCTGCCAGGCCAGTCTAACCAGGGACAGTGGCACTGCCAGTTCACCTAGTGTCACTGGACTCCCGAGCTAATTCCTAAAGTCATGCTGCTTGTAAGATATTTTGAAGGCCGGGCGCGGTGGCTCACGCTTGTAATCCCAGCACTTTGGGAGGCCGAGGCGGGCGGATCACGAGGTCAGGAGATCGAGACCACGGTGAAACCCCGTCTCTACTAAAAATACAAAAAAATTAGCCGGGCGTAGTGGCGGGCGCCTGTAGTCCCAGCTACTCGGAGAGGCTGAGGCAGGAGAATGGCGTGAACCCGGGAGGTGGAGCCTGCAGTGAGCCGAGATCGCGCCACTGCACTCCAGTCTGGGCGACAGAGCGAGACTCCGTCTCAAAAAAAAAAAAAAAAAGATATTTTGAGAGGAAGGTTCCAACAAGACAGACCATGAGCTACATGAGATATGGTTGAGCACAACCATATCTTAAGTAACTATATATTCCTAACACCTGGCACAATACTCACTGCCTAGCAGGGACTCAATAAACGCTTGTTGGCACAGATCTGAACAAGGTAGGCAACCAGGGAGTAAAAAGGTCTGCATTTTTTATTTTTATTTTTTGAGATGGAGTTTCGCTCTTGTTGCCCAGGCTGGAGTGCAGTGGTGTGATCTTGGCTCACTGCAACCTCCGCCTCCCGGGCTCAAGCAATTCTCCTACTTCAGCCTCCCAAGTAGCTGGGATTACAAGTATGAGCCACCAAGCCCAGCTAATTCTGTATTTTTTTAGTAGAGATGGGGTTTTTCCATGTTGGTCAGGCTGGTCTCCAACTCCCGACCTCAGGTGGTCTGCCCACCTCAGCCTCCCAAAGTGCTAGGATTACAAGCATAAGCCACCGCGCCCAGCCTAAAGGTCTGCATTTTAAAGCCTGGCCCCATTAGTGCCTCCCTCATTCATTCCGGCATTAGGTCTGCAGTGTGTGGTAAGCAGCTCACTGGCAATAAATCTTTCCCTATGGAACAGAATGTGAACACAGCAATGAACAGAAACGTGATCATGTTATCAACTGGAAATAGGACTGTGAAAGTTAGCCAATAACCTACTCAATGAAAGCTTTTGTAAGAAACCTTTTGAAGAGGACAAGCAGGCTTCCAGTGGGCACTGCATGGGCCAGGAGCCACAGGATTATCCAGCCTGAGCCCTGGGCAGTGCCACGCATGCCTGGAAGAGTACTGCCTCCAGGAGAGTCACGTCAGGGCAGGGCAAACGTCCTGACACATCAGTCATCCTCAGAAAGGGGAACCAGGAAGACTACGCTCCCTCTTTAGAGGTCTGGCTCTTGTTAAGAGTGAAGAAAGTTTACTTAAGAAAAATTTTTTTTAAAAAGTGTGATAAATGAGTATAATCTATTTGTTTATTCCACAGAAACACAGACCAGTAATATCAGACCTGCCCGTGTTAAATCACGCTACTGTGTTTATGGTAATAACATCTCTCAGTTATAAAAGCAATATGGAATATTATCAAATAAGAAACTTTATTCCAACATTGTCATGTAAATGCTCTGGAATTACATGTGCTGTTCGTGTTTAAAACCTCAAGCACATGGATCAGGGTCTCCCAACACTTTAGAACAGTGGTCTTTGATGGGTCACATTTGTAGGCAGAACCCTCCACCCATTACTCTGTTCTTATCACAGTGGGTCTTAGGAAAGGGGCGGGGGGAGGGGGTGAGAGAAATTCTGATCCTGACCCACAAGGCTCCTTAGAGTCAGCTGAGAATCACTTTTGTATTACAGCCTATTCTGAAAATCTCACAGCATGTCTTAAAATCACTCTGTTATATGGCTTATTAATGATTGATTATAGCAATTTAACTGGTATAATTCTTTAATCCAATTTTTTCTAGAGGTGGCATCATGATAAAAACGGTCTTTACTGGCAATTCATGAAACTCCCACATGAGGGAGGCCTTGGCCTCTGAAGAAACACTTTTGAATGTTCACCATAAACTCATATATTCTATTTATCTTCCACTAGACATCTTTACAGAGTAGAAAACTGAGTTTTATTTAGTGGAAAAAGGGAAAAGATACATTTTCTTATATGCACAGCTCTATAAAAATTCTTTATTTCTTCACTTAGCTTCATTTATCTCAAACATTGGCAATGCTCGCTTGTCATCTAAAGGATTAACCCTTCCCCAATGAGGATCACTGTTGACAAGGTGCCTCTGCGTAATTTCATTTGCAACTCTAGTGAAGATTGTGGGTACTTAGAAGGTTAACTGGGGAAGTGATGCAAGACCCAAACTAGAATGTGTAAGGGTGGAAGAGAGTAATACAAGGTTTAAAATGTCATGACAACTGTTTCCCTGACTGGGGGAGCTAACCAGCATTTAAACAAAGGCAGAAAAGGGATGGGGGGGAGGGGGGGAGGAGAGGGAGAGAAGGGGGAGGGAAGGGGAGAGGGAGGAGAAGGAGAGGGGGAGGAGAAGGGAAGAGGGAGAGAGGGAAGGAGGGGAGGAGAAGGAGGGAAGGGGGGAGGGGAAAGGAGGGAAAGGAGGGGGAGGGAAAGGGGAAAATGGGGAAGGGAGGGGAAGGCGGGAGGGGAAAGGCAGGGGATGGGGAGGAGGGGGGAGGAGGAAGGGGGAGGGGAGGGGAGGAGGAAGGGGGAAGGAAGGGGAAGTGGGAGGGGAAAGGGAGGGAAGGGGGAGGAAGAAGGGAGGGGAGGAGGAAGGGGGAAGAAGAGGGGAGGGGAGGAGGGGAAGGGAGGGGAGAGGGGAGGGAGAGGGGAGGAAGAAGGGGAAGGGGGAGGGGAGGGGAGGAAGAAGGGGAGGGGAGGGGAGGAGGAAGGAGGAGGGGAGGGGGCAGGGAAAAGGAAAGGAGGAAAGGCAGGCAGGCAGGCAGGCAGGCAGGCAGGGTGGGAGGGTGGGTCCTCAGAGAGCCTTTATGTTGTGAAGGAGGGGAAAGCTTCTTTACCTATCCACATCTCACCACTTTCATTACAAAACTTTCCTCAGATCACTGGACTATTTCTGAGAAGTCCTCCTCAGCAGACTGATATACAGGAGGATATGATATTTTAAAAACACTACCACACCACCTCTCATTATCCACACCACCTCTCATTATCCACACCTTCCCCCTCTCCCTCCAGAGGAAGAGCCAGGAAGAGAGAGATGAGGCGAGCAGAGCTGGGTACCTGTCCTTTGGTAGGCAGATCTTTCACGCTGTCGGGTTTGAAGAAGGTGAAGTCCACCATGGCCTGGAACAATGAGACGGCCTTCTCAGAGTGGCCAGCCTGCCGCAGAAAGTGGCACTGCTGAAGAAAGAGTGCTGCGAACAGGAGGGCAAAGGGGAAGAAGCCTGGTTGATACCATTAAAGGGAAAGAACGTAACTTCTCAAAACAGGCAATTAACACACTGAGAACATCTTTCACCTGCAATCACTATTAATTTACAAAGCTGTGATACATGTCCTGATTTAAAGCATCTCACACAGTATTATAATCTAAGTATGTTTGTTCTAATTTTTGTATGAAACCATCACAGAACACAAATATTAACAATAAAAACTATATATAGTACATAAAAATAAGTCAAGAGGTTGGTCTGAATGCTATCAAATAATCAGAGCTCCTTATGACAAGAAAAATTATAGAAAAAGGATGGCGTAGTAGATTTTTATCAGAAAGCAAAGAGCTGTATTCAATTGATCACTAGATGGCATTAGTCAGCAGCAACTTTCATCCTATGTTCAGAGTCGGCTGTAAACAAATCAAGGTTCCATGTCTGAACATTCCAGTTCATCTTACTTGTGGTACAATTCCAGCTACTAAATAACACTAAGCTATTTGTGTAGATCACATACAGTAACAAATCCGAGACTCTGTGTCAGTGTGATAAATGCTTATTATTTTGAGAGCAATGTGTATTTGCCGGGCGCGGTGGCTCACGCTTGTAATCCCAGCACTTTGGGAGGCCGAGGCGGGCAGATCACGAGGTCAGGACATCGAGACCACGGTGAAACCCCGCCTCTACTAAAAATACAAAAAATTAGCTGGGCGTGGTGGCGGGCGCCTGTAGTCCCAGCTACTCGGAGAGGCTGAGGCAGGAGAATGGCGTGAACCCGGGAGGCGGAGCTTGCAGTGAGCCGAGACTGCGCCACTGCACTCCAGCCTGGGCGACAAAGCGAGACTGTCTCAAAAAAAAAAAAAGAGAGCAATGTATTTCTATCTTTAGATGCCAACAGTAATTAATACTCAATAACAGGGGTTGTGATCAAATAAACGCCTGCTCTGTGCCGGACACTGAGCTAGACTCGCCATGGATTGTCTCGTTTACTGTGCACCACAGTCCTGTAAAGCAGGTTTATAGTATTGTTGCTGATGGAGAAACTGGGGCTCAAAGAGGACCTGCCCAAGGACACGCTAGAGCCAGTGAAGGGCAAACCCTTCAGGATTCAAGGTCAAAAGTGATACTCTCTGGCTCTGCATAACATGCAGCCTCCAACATCTCATTACTGTCAAAATGTATATTCCAGGTTCCTTCAGGACACACCAAAAATGTTAACAGCATAATAATACCCAAAACTTCTATTTATGCAGTGGTTCCCAGTCAGGGCATCTCACGGACATTACTACCTGGAACCCTGTAATTGGGTGAGACAGGTATATGCATCTCAACAGATAAGGCCACCGACTGCCAAAGCAGTTAAGAGACTTGCCTAAGTTTACTTGGCTAATCAGCAGAAACTTGTCCAGTGATATCTTAACTCTACTGGCTCTATTGCCCCCACCTGCCCTGGGAGCTGGGAGCAAATTTGTTATCAAAAAGAGTCGTAATACTTTTTTAAAAAAATCAGTTCTATCAAACAATTTAGACTTTTTCTTGAATAAATCAAAAATAGATCTCCATTTTCAAGTAAAGCCAAAAGAAAGTCTAACTCCTCCCACGTAACTGGATCTGGTTATCTCCTTACCAAACATGGCCTCTTCCGTGCCAGGCAACGCAGGGTGAGATAAGATGCTGCCATCCTTAACAGCAGACAAAGTGCTCAAGCATTTTCCATAAAGGCTGTGAATTTTTGATATCGAAAAGGTACTAAACTGGCTCTGGCAAAATAAAAGGTATTTCTGCCAAAGGGCTGTATTATTGGGATGCAAAAATATCAGTTTCTGCCACTCTTTGACCAGAGTGGAGGGCTCCCAGAACTCTGTGCAGAGCTTCAGCTTGGCCAGTTTCAGATCCACACTGCTCTGGTTGCTCTCAATGGCCCGCTCCAGAATGGCCAGCTTCTTCTCCAGAATGAGCTTCAGGGACCTCTTTCGCTTTTCCTGCTCTCCTTCCTCGATGGCATACAGGCCAGGACTTTTCATGACCTCGTCCTCAACAACAAAAACACCAATTTACAAATGCAAATGGACCTGGGAGATCCTCAGAGTTTCAACAATGCTTAGTGATTTTCTTACCACCCCCTAGGGACTTTCCTAAACCACCAGTTTGCCACAATTTCTTTTAAAGAAAATCTGGATCCTAAGGTGCTTGTGTCACCTAATATGTTTGATCTTGTGTTTATCACTTAATTATCCACTCTGCCATTTTAAGCTTTGGTTTCTGTATCAATGACTAGCACACAATGCCTTGAAAGTCTTTTCTGAAGAGCAGACCTTACCAATAAAAGGGCCAAATCTTGCACAAAATATAATTGTATGAGTGGTTCAAAATTAGGGACTCAGACAAACCTACAAGTTTTCAAAAGAGAATGCACGGCTCTAACTGGGTAATACACTGAGCAGCCCTCTCTCTTTCACAATTCTGTGAGCTCTGCCTGTTCTGTTTGTACTTCAGGAATGCCTCTCCCTACCTGGTGAACATCTCTTTTTTCAAGACTGTGTTGAACTTCACCTTCTCCTTCTTGGTAGCTCTTTCTCCTCCCTCAACGCAAGTCATTCCCTCACTCCACTCCCAAGTTACACATTACAGCATTTACTACCCCAGGGTGCACTTATTCTTCACATGTCCATTTTCCTCATCGGACTTTGAGCGAGCTCAGGGCAAAGGCTCTATTCTAATAATCTTTGTATGCCCAGTGTCAAATTTCCTCATTAGCTCAAAAATTGCTGCAGAGTCCATCAGTTTGCCAAAAGCAGGAATGTCCTTCTAAGGTAAGAGAATTGCAACGGCAACACATACCTGAAAAGCAACGAATGCCATCCACAGCTGCGTATCCCGAGGATTCTCCCGCACCCTCCTGTTAAACTCCTCCACCTTGGCCTTGAGAGCCGCACTCTCGCTGTCTGGCTGTGCGTCTGGCTGCTTTGATTCCTGCTCTGGAGGACCCTGTCCTTGTAGCCACTGTGTGGTTGACTGATCATAAATCCCCAGAGGATTCAACCAGGTTGTAACAGAAGCCGCATCTTCCAAGTCCTTCACTGGTATAAAGGAGATGGGCTCAGATAAGGGAGGTTCAGTTTTACTGCTAATGGCAACTCCATCAATGTTCATTAATCCCACACTCTTCTTAGTAAAATAGCGTTCAACCTGCTTGCGTGAATGCTTCTTCTCTGTGGAAGTCCCTTCCCAAGATATGCACTGCTTCTTAGGGTTAATGCCAAGGCAGGAGTCTCCTTTCCTCTTGTATCTGACATTAGAAAAAGGAAAAAAGTTACTGAGGGAGTATGTGTACTACCTCTGAATGACTGAAGGTGCATTAGACCTAAACTCTCGTTATGCAGGTTCACTGCATATATCCAAATTCACCTCACCTTCAGACTGTTTCTATTTGGAGATACACAAGGACTAGCAATTAACTTTCTTTCTGCCTGGCTTGACTTCTTCCTATAACACTTCAACTCTTCTTTAACATCTCATGAATTTAAGATCATGCCTGTCTTCTAGATCTTAGTAATTTCTATTTTCCTGGAGCCTTGTAAAGAACTGTCATACACATTATGTCATTTGATCATCACAGCCATATGTGACAGGCAAGGCAAAAATTATCATCCCCTCTCTTAACTGTTCCTAAATAAGGACACTGAGGCCTGGGAACCTGGATCATCTGTCTCCTAGACCAGTCCTGTTTTCTCAATATTTTCCTCTGTCCCTACTTAAGAAGATAACATATAGGTCTAAGATTCTTTTTTTAATCCTGAAACAAGGTATGTCAAATGAAATTACATTTGGTTGTTTTCTACTCTAGAGGAAAAGAGGTTGGGTTCTAAAACGCTTTTATGGAACATGTAGGCGTCCCCAGAGTTAACAAACACACGACTACTGAATATTTGCACAGGCAAAAGCTAAGGAAAATTGTACATTTTTCTGTATGTATGTTAGCAAACAATTCAATTTTAAAAACGGGCAAAAGATCTGAACTGAAATTCCACAAAAGAAGACATGAATAGCCAATAAGCACATAAAAAAAAAAAAAAACTCAACATCATTAGTCAACAAGGACATGCAAATTAAAACCACAGTGAGGTACCCCACACACCAACTAGAACAGTGTTAATATTTAAAAGGCTGACAACACCAAATGTTGGTGAGTAACCTGCGGAGTAACCAGGACTCTCATCCGCTGTCAGCGGGAATGTAAACTGGTATAATCACTTTGGGAAAAGGTCTGGCTGTTTCTTAAAAAACTCAACACAGACCTAACCTATGACGCAGCAATTCTATTCCTACATATTTACTCAAGAAAAAGGAAAGCACATGTCTACACAAAGACATGAGCACAAATGTTCTCGGTAGCTTTATTCCTAACAAGCCAAACACTGAAAGAGTCCACCTGTCCATCAATAGAAGATGGATAAGTAAACAGAGGTGCAGCCATACAATGGAATACTACCAGCAGTAAAAAGGAGCTACTGGTAAGTGCCTTACGGATGGATGATCTCAAAAACATTACGCTGAGTGAAAGAAGCCAGATACAAAAGAATGCACACTGTATAATTCCACTTACATGCATTTTAGAACAGGCAAAAACGAACTGATGGTGGAAACAAATAAGAACGGTGATTGCCTCTGGGAAAATGGGGTACAGACTGACCAGAAAAGAGCACGAGGAAACTTTTGGTGGTCAGAGTAATATTTCGCATTTTAACAGAGGTTTGGGTTATACAGGCGTGTATACATTTCCCAAAACTCAAGAGAATGAAGCTTTGTGCATTACATTGCATGTAAATTTTCAATTAAAGGAATAAAACTAAATAAGTATTGACCTCTAGTTAATAATACACATGCTGAAGTATTTAGGGGGTTGTTCATTGATCTGCAGTTTACTTTGAAATGCATCAAAAAAACAGGATGGGCTGATGGATGGACACATATGACAAAGCAAGTACAGTACAATACAAACTTAATGGATACAAAGTTAATGGTAGACGTAGGGGGCAGTTATATGAGCATTCACTGTAAAAATCTTTCAACTTTTGCTGTATATTAAAATTTTTTCCTAATAAAACTGGAAATGCTGTGGGGAGAAAAAGGCAGGGGAGAACTGCCTTCATCTTCTGTCGGCTCCCAGAAAGCTCCGCTCCACTTCACCTTGGTTCAGGGCCGGGCTCTCTCCCTCACCTCTGCGGCTTCTCTGCGGTCAACAAGTCCCCTCTCTAAGTGCCTCTGCCCTCCTCACTGACCAAACACAGCAAATTCCACTGTAGGGGACTATTTTCTCAAACAGACATAAACATTCTCTCTCAAACCTTTTATCTAGCCTCCCTCCCAATTCTTTCTAGACTATCTCATGACAGTCTCTTGCCATTCCATTTATGAGTCAAAAACAACCTTAACAAAGGTGTGATGAGATAAAATAGCACGAATGTAGGCTGGGTGTGGTGGCTCACGCCTGTAATCCCAGCACTTTGGGAGGCTGAGGCAGGTGGATCACCAGAGGTCGGGAGTTTGAGATCAGTCTGACTAACATGGTGAAACCCCGTCTCTACTAAATATACAATATTAGCTGGGCATGGTGGCACACAGGACCTAGGCTGTAATTTAACACAATGTTTCCCTAAATGAAGGCACTTTTGCTATAAAATCCTTATCAAATAATCAACTAACGGCCAGGCGTGGGGCTCACACCTGTAATCCCAGCACTTTGGGAGGCCGAGGTGGGTGGATCAATTAAGGCCAGGAATTTGAGACCAGCCTGGCCAACATGGTGAAACCCCATCTCTACTAAAAATACAAAATTTAGCCAGGCTGCTCTTGAACTCCTGACCTCAAGCGATCCACCTGCCTCAGCACTTTGGGAGGCCGAGGTGAGTGGATCACAAGGTCAGGAGATTGAGACCATCCTGGCTAACACGGTGAAACCCCATCTCTACTAAAAATACAGGGATTACAGGTGGGAGCCACTGCACCCATCTACAGAAAAATTTGTAGGGTTTCCCTCTGTTACCCAGGCTGCAGTGATGCAATATAGCTCACTGCAGTGATGCAATATAGCTCACTGCAGCCTCAAACACCTTCAGCAGTCCTCCCACTTCAGCCTCCTGAATAGCTGGGACTACAGGCACATGCCACCACACTCAGCTAATTTTTTAATTTTTTGTAGAGATGCAGTCTCATTATGTTGCTCAGCCTTGTCTTGAACCCCTGGCCTGAAGCGATCCTCCTGTCTTGACCTCCCAAAGTGCTGGGACTACCGGTGTGGGTCACTGCACTTGGCTAAAAATGTTTATATATGTGAAGTCCTTAGAAGAGTGTCTGCCACATAGTAAGGATTAGGTAAGTTTAAATTATTATTTTATCAAAGTTGGCTCCTAAACATAAGCCAACTATTTTATCTGGTGTATAGCCAAAGAAATAACAATCTATTCCAAAAATGGAGAAAAAACTGACTGAGCTGAACTTCACTATCAGACAGTATATTAGTCTTAAGGAATTTTCCAAATATAGTTTGACTCTAATTTTCAAGTTATACACTAACTTTAGAACCTAACCCCTGCTTACCACAATACTCCCATACACAGTGTCACTGCGGGATGCTCATGGGAGTAGAGGATGTGCTACTCTACACGGAACCAAATCTGACTTCCCGGAACTTCCACTCATTAGTACTGGTTCTAACTTCACAAGTCACACAAAACATTGTCAATCCAGCCTCCAAAGGACAGTCCAACCAAGCTTAGAAGACAATGATCGGGGGTGGGAGGGGGGAAAGAAAGAAAAAAAGACAATGATCATATCCCTGCCTAGGCCAAATGCCCATCTAGTCCTCACATGACAGTGCTGGTCAAATCCTAACCATTCACCTTCATTTCAGTGCTCTCGGCATGTCGGTGTTCCTCCTGAAGTGTGAAAATTCAGTACCTGACACAAAATTGTTAACTGCAGAACCAGTTCAAACTACTTCAACTTTGTCAATAACAGAACAATGAGTTGTTGTTCAGCTGCAGTGGACCCAGAGCTCGCAAGTCACAAGCACGCACAGGTGAATCAAATGTGCCCAACTGGTGACCCCAAAGCCGGGCAACAAAAATGTCAACCGCACAGGGAACCAAGGTACCTAAACCAAGGAGCACAGACCAAATTAAGAAGTAACGAGAGTTGCTGCAGTATGAACTTAAGAGCCAATAACCCACAGGTCGGGTGTGGTGGCTCACGCCTGTAATCCCAACACTGTGGGAGGCCGGGGTGAGCGGATCATGAGGTCAGGAGATTGAGACCATCCTGGCTAACACAGTGAAACTCCATCTCTACTAAAAATACAAAAATACAAAAAAACTAGCCGGGCATTTACCTTCCCAGAGTCCATGCATGTGAGCTGGGTCGCATGCATTGGCCCAAGGGAAAAGAGAAAGAAAGAATAAAAGCTGGAGAGAGTGAAGCGAATGGAAGATACAAAGTGGGATGGAAGAATTAAATCCAAAGCGCCAGGCAATCAAAATGAATGCAGGTTGAATAAATTTGGGGGAATTTTAGTGGCACACTGGAAAAAAAAAAAAAAATTAGCCGGGCATAGTAGCACACGCCTGTAGTCCCAGCTACTTAGGAGACTGAGGCAGGAGAATTGTTTGAACATGGCAAGCGGAGGTTGCAGTGAGTCAAGATCGCATCACTGCACTCCAGCCTGGGTGACAGAGCGAGACTCCGCTCAAAAAAAAAGAGCCAAGAACCCTACACTGCCTGTCTCCATAACCCAATCAAATCATGCCTCGATGCACTTTCCTATCTCCCTCACAGTTACTCTCTTCCTATAAAACACACAGACTCCATCTGGGGGAGACAAATTCAAGTGCTACCTCCTGTTGACCTTGCAATAAAGCTGCTGCTTCTCTCAAAAGCTGGTGCCATAGTATTGACTTCTATGCGCTTAAGGCATTAAGCTCAGTATTCCCACTGTCCTCTGACCAGCTCAGACTGCCATGGGATCAATATCTTCCCAGACCTGGACTTCAACAGTTATGTAGCTACTAATCCAGGCAAGATTTGTCTTGTGTAAACTTTACCAAATGGCTAGGAAATCACAATGCCCTAAGCCCTTTAGCAGTGGTATCCTTGCGGTTTAGATTAATAAGGCTGTTTCCAATTACTCTCTTCCTAAGTCTGTGCCATTCATTAGCAGACGCTCAAGAGCCACTCTTTGTTAGTACAGTACCCTCCTTTCATCTCTTAATAAATACTAACCCTTTATATTTGCACACCAATTTCCAATTCCATATCAAATCTTCTGATATTTGAGCGCAAGGCATGGCAGAAGTTACAATTTCCAATTTACAAATGAAGCAACAGAGGCTCAGACAGGTCAGGTGACTTGCCTGGGACTTTATTGCTAGTAAATGGCAAAGTCAGAAAGAGAACCAGAGTCCTCTGTTTCCAAATCTAGAAGACGTCCTACCACACACCCTGTCTCATCTTTCTGCATGGGCAGTGAAAGAACATTTGAAATGTGAAGTCAGAGACACGCAGGTTCAAATCCTAACCCTGCTGCTGCCTGGCTGCATGATCTTGCGCAGTTAGTTAACCTCTCTGCGATTCCTTTTCCTCATCTGTAAAATGAAGAGGGTTCTCCACCTCCTCCTCACAGAGCAGCTGTGAGAATCAGACAGGCTAACTTAAGTGAAACAACGCACACAGCACCACGGCCACTACCTCATGTCCAATCTGTTTGTTGACTGCCCCCTCCCCTTTTTTTTTTTGAGACGGAGTCTTGCTCTGTTGCCCAGGCTGGAGTGCAGTGGCACAATCTCGGCTCACTGCAACCTCCATCTCCCAGGTTCAAGCTATCATCCTGCCTCACTCCCCTAGTAGCTGGGATTACAGGCACGCGACAACATGCCCAGCTAATTTTTGTATTTTTAGTAGAGATGGGGTTTCACCATGTTGGCCAGGCTGGTCTCGAAATTCTGACCTCAAGTGATCCACCCGCCTCGGCCTCCCAAAGTGCTGGGATGACAGGTGTGAGCCACCGTGCCTGGCCCAGCTGCCCATCTTTTACTGGGAATCTACCACATCTGGGGTAGTACCCCGTGGTGGCATGGAAAACCAAGTGATACCTCAAGGAGCATTAAGATAACTCAAAAATATATGAATACATTGAAAATATAATAGTCATTTATGCTCAACCATAAAGTTTCCATTGACAGTAGGTAGATTAAATATGTACTGAATAAAACAACTGTTATTAACTCATTGGGAAGGAAATTTTAGTTGGAATTGCTTATGTGGTGAGGTATAATGTCAGGAGGAGTGACAATAGGATTAAAATTTGGAGATACAGCAAAGTAATGGAAATGGAAATTTATTTCACAAAGTCATTAGTCTATGAAGAATAATAATCTTCAAGATCTCCTCTTGGCTTTATATTCTAAGATTGATGATTCTCTATCTTCAATTCTCATTATCTGTAAACTATTTGGGAACAGACTGTGTGTTATTGTTCTTTATGTTCCCCACGGTTTCTTACAAAGTACTAAATGTCTAAAGCTGGGGTATCAGATATGATTTGGCTACGTCCCCACCCAAATCTCATCTTGAATTGTAGCTCCCATAATCCCCACGTGTTGTGAGAGGGGCCTGGTGGGAGGTAATTAAATCATGGGGGCAGGTCTTTCCTGTGCCGTTCTCATGATAGTGAGTGTCACGAGATCTGATGGTTTTATAAAGGGCAGTTCCCCTGGTTTTATACAGAGCAGCCACCATGTAAGACGTGCCTTTGCTCCTTCTTCACCTTCCACCATGATTGTGAGGTCTCCTCAGCCATGTGGAACTGTGAGTCCATTACAAGTCTTTTTCTTTATAATTTACCCAGTCTCAGGTATTTCTTCATAATGGCATGAAAATGGGCTAATACAGTATCCTTTCTTTTGGTTTCCCTGGGCCCCATTGGATGAAGAACTGTCTTGGGCCACACATAAAATACACTAATACTAATGATAGCTGATGAGTTAAAAAAAAAAAAAATCACAAAAAAAGTCATAATGTTTTAAGAAAGTTTACAAATTTGGGTTGGACAAGTTTGGTCTAAAGGGTTTAGTAAGTACTCAAATATTTTTGATTGCCAGATTAGAGGGGAAAAGTTCAAACTCATTACTAAAGCAAATATCACCTATTTTTATGATTATCTGATGGTGTATGCTAGAAACATTTTGAAAAAGTCCTTACCACTAAATGTCATTTTTTAAATGACAGATGTGGGGGGTGAATAAATGAAAGCTTTCCAACTTTAAAAAATGACATATAGGTTAGACCAAATGGTTACCAGATATTCTGTCACAATTAATTATTACAAGGTACTTTTGGATTCACTTATTCAACAAATACTTATTGAACGCCTACTGTGCCAGGCACTATGCCAAGCACCAGGGATAAATAAGATTAATCTGACTTGACTTCAAGTATTAAGCTTTCATTTTAGAATATGAGATGAGACATGTGCCTGAACAATGCAATAAATAAAACCCAACAGAATTGATGAAAGAGAGAAACAGGCAGACAGACAGTGCCAAGAGAGTTCCGAGGAGAAAAAGGTTACTTTCCTAGAGTGAAAACTGGGGGAAAACAAGGTGACTACCTTGCTATATCCCCTCGGTAGAGAGACTTGTACTCCCAGTTCGCAGGATCTGGTTTCTTATCTGTTCTGAAGGTTTCTCCCGTCACAGCCTGAATGTCCTCAAGCCAAACAAAGCGATGTCCAGTATCAGCTGCAGCATTATTTCCTTGACTGTGGGACAAAGGAAGAAGAAGGGAGAGGCACTTTAAAAAATCTTCCAGTGACACAGGTGGCATCTTTAGCAATATGAGAGTTAAACACTTCAAACTCCACATGGCATCAAACACACCTAAGCACATTAAATGTACACGTGCCATAGAGATGGAAGAGGACTCTAGCTCTGGGCAAAGAGTTTTAAAAAATAAAGCAAAACTTGTCACCACTAAATGGCACTCTACCAACAAAAGAAGTCTTCCTATCTCAAAAATTAACCTGAAGAATATACATATACAGGAGTTCTTTTAAAATATTTCATTTAGATTACTGTAACCTGAATTTCAAATATATTTATAAACAAGGTCTTTTCCTAAAAAGTATTCCTGCTCTGAGGCACCTTAGAGGGCTAGGCAGAGGGAACTCCCACACCTCCAAAGGTGACAACACCAACAATCAAGTGTGCTGCCCTAACTTCACCTAACTTACTTGAAAATGTCTAGATACTTTATTCCAACTCAAAACTTCTCTAAAAAGCCATGGTTCTGAACTGCTCAGCCTCCAACATCACTTAGGCTTGGTCTCAGCCTCATTTTTTTTTTTTTTTTTGAGACGGAGTCTCACTCTGTCACCCAGGCTGGAGTGCAGTGGCGCGATCTCCGCTCACTGCAAGCTCCGCCTCCCGGATTCACACCATTCTCCTGCCTCAGCCTCCTGAGTAGCTGGGAATACAGGTGCCCACCACCACGCCCGGCTAATTTTTTTATTTTTAGTAGAGACGGGGTTTCACCATGTTAGCCAGGATGGTCTCGATCTCCTAACCTTGTGATCCACCCGCCTCGGCCTCCCAAAGTGCTGGGATTACAGGCGTGAGCCACCGCGCCCGGCTCAGCCTCATTTTTATGGTCTGGACTCTGTATTTGCCGTTTTGCTTATATGTCTGGACCTCGTACATAAAGGGCAGAATCACGAGACTCCCCTGAAGACAAGACCCTAATCTATCTCTCTGAACCAATGTGTAGGCTGGCAGACTTGCAGCTCAGATCCAAAAGGAACCACTCCTGGGGCATTAAGTGAGAGGGAGGGAAGGTTTTTCTGGCATCTAACATCTTCTTCCTCTAAAGAAAATCAGTTCATAATGCTGCTGACGCAAGAAGGTGACAAAGCAGTCAAAACAGCCATTAACTGTTGTTCCATCTCTGCTTTTCAGCTCTGCCCAGGTACAAATAAAGATTTTGGAGGCTTCTTAATTATTCTTGGCAGGGAATATAAGGGAATGGCATTTCAGGAACACTAAGTAGCTACTCAATGAATAGTTGTTGAATTATGAGCCTCAGGTTAATGTATGGAGATTTTAACACATTTCCCTTCAGAACAACTGTAGAGGGCTTTCTGTCTACAAAAACCGTAAGGGGCAATGAAAAGATGGAGAGCCTACTGCAAACTGATTGATGCATTCGAGAAGTAAATGGAAAGCCAACTGGGAGAAAAAAAGGAGAGGCCAGCTGCAGACCTTTCCTCTCTCCTCGGCGGTACTGAGCTAAGGAAGCAGGATGTGGTAGTCTGGACTGTGTGCAAGGAAGGAGCTGCCTCCACCTGAAGGTGAGGGAAAGCTCATCCCAGAAACTCAAGGTCAATTAGTAGCTGTGGCCTCTGGGGAAGTCATTTGTCATCACCCTGAAACAGAGTCTCACAGGGTCTGCTACCCTCATGAACCCACTTTCCTGACATCACAGAAAGACTCTCACAACTCACTAATATTGTAGTCCTTGTCTATGTGGAAACAAATAATTCTTCCAGGTCACCTTCTCAGGAAGAGAATACATAAGTTAATAACAAGACAGTAAAAGAGAAAGACAAGAACAATCTTAATAAGGATATTCTATAAAATATCAATAAACTTAAAAATGCTATCTGGATCATAAAACTATCAAGAGGCTGTAAAGATTCCCTGACATGATTAAGCATAGGCTGAAATTAACTATCCTTCAAGTTCTAAAGATAGTTCCTGTGTGGTTTCGGGAAATCCTTTAAAACTCATTTTCCCCAGCTATAAAAAAGGACAAGTAGCTAGAAGGTGAGTTTCGGGAAGACATAACAATTAAAGTAGCTTGCTTTAAAGACACAGTAAAAAGTAAGGATACCAGTAACATGTTCATTCATTCACGTAACAAAAACAAATTCAGTGCTTACTCTGTAATGGGCCCTGTGCAGCAAGTGCTGTGCGAATATGGTGGTAAGCAAGACAGGCCTGATTCCCACCCTCAAAAATTCAGTCAAATTCAGAACCTTTTTGCTCGACTGCTTTATTTTTTCCTCTAAAGAGTAAGCTTGGGGGCCGGGTGCAGTGGCTCATGGCTGTAATCTCAGCACTTTGAGAGGCAGAGGCGGGTGGATTACCTGAGGTCAGGAGATTGAGACCAGCCTGGCCAACATGGAAAAATCCCGTCTCTACTAAAAACACAAAAATTAGCCGGGCGTGGTGGCACATACCTGTAATCCTAGCTGCTTGGCAGGCTGAGGCAGGAGACTTGCTTGAGCCCGGGAGGCAGAGGTTGCAGTGAGCCGAGATCGTGCCACTGCACTCCAGCCTGGCCGACAGAGCAATACTCCGAATCAAAAAAAAAAAAAAAAAGCAAAATTGGGTTACAAAAATTAGCTGAGTGTGGTGATGCATGCCTGCAGTCCCAGCTACTTGGGAGGCTGAGGCATGAGAATTGCTTGAACCCCGGAGGCGGAGGTTGCAGTGAGGCAAGATCGTACCACTGCACTCCAGCCTGGGTGATAGAATGAGATTCTGTCTAAAAAAAGGAAAAAAAAATTCCTGAAGAGTTGCAAAAATCTCAACAGCACTATTTCTTTCTTAGAGATGTTCTAGACAGGTACCTAACTTTTCTCCCTTCTAGACCATATGAGCAAAAAAAGGAGAAAGTTACATGAGCAATAATTCAGGTAGTTTCACCATATACCACCTATCCTACCTACAGGCAAATACCCCTCTACTTAGGAAGACGTTCAATTAGGCACAGAGAAAAGGCTGTATTGAGCACCTATGCTGTGGCCATTCTGTAGAATGAATTGAACAATATGCTCAAGGTAGAAAGCAGAGTAGGCCACAGTGGCTCATGCATATAATCCCAGCACCTTGGGAGGCTGAGGCGGGTGGATCACCTGAGGTCAGGAGTTCAAGACCAGCCTGGCCAACATGGTGAAATGCCATCTCTACTAAAAATACAAAAAATTAGCCAGGTGTGGTGGCAGACACCTGTAATCCCAGCTACTCGGGAGGCTGAGGCAGGACAATCGCCTGAACCCAGGAGGTAGAGGTTGTGGTGAGCCGACATCACACCACTGCACTCCAGTGTGGGCAACAGGAGTGAAACTCCGTCTCAATAAAAAAAAAAGAAAGAAAGCAGAGTAAAATATGGGAGAAATAAAGCCCCCAAGGAATGGAAATACTGTAATCATGAGCTGTTTTCCACTGCCTTCGACATAGTGGTCTTAAACAAATATGAGAAAGAAAAGGAAAAGGACAAATGTAACAATTATTTAAGTGCTATGTTAATCTTAAAGTGTGTGTGATCATGTATACACACAGGAGTTGATAGGAGTGACTGAATGAAAGATATATCAAGGCAGAGAAAGAAGATGTTTCTCTTACCCAGAGTGTGGAGACCCACGGCACTCAGAGAGGGAACCGTTACCTATGTGGTGCACTGACTCACAGACCCACTGTGGCACATCTGCCATCTTTTGAAAATCCCAAAGACTTTTTGTCTAAAACAGACTCACACAATCATTACTGTGTCTAAATAACATTTCTCAAATAAAATCGTGTTCTTAATTTTTTTCCTTCTCTTTTTTAAGCTGATATAATGGTAGAGCTCTCTTCTGACTGAGTGACTAAATGGTTATTCAAATATCTAATTTGCGGCAACAATTAAGGGAGAAAAACTCAAGACTTAAAATATCATAGGTGCTTGAGAACAGCAACCTACTTCGGTTTCTCAGATTCCTTTTTACTGCCTCCGACGCCTCTGGAAGGTTTGTCCTTTTCAGAATCGGTGTCTGTCTCAGACCTGCTGCTACTCGATGGCCCATGCTTCCTCTTTGTTTTCTTATGATGCTGATGCTTCTTTTTTTTCTTTTTCTCTTTCTTCTTTTTTCTGCTTGTTTGTTTGAGCTTTTTGTTAGTGTCACTTTCATCTGAAGACTCTGATTTCAGGTGACTCCTGTTTGGGAAAATCAACTTTAAAATTACTTTCTAAAAAGATGTAGGAAAAATAATACTATGTAAATAAGTCAACAAATATTTAAGAGGGAACTCTATGAATGTTCACACAGATTTACTATTTGCCCATATATTACACAGTAACTTCCTGGATTACACCTCACCTGCAAGACTTAGGAATTGGACCTAAAATAATAACAGGTGAAGAAATTCTAATTTTAATAGTTTCTAAACCTATACTTTCTTATTTATACATCTTTAAATGAAAGTAACCTACCACTTATCAAATATAGTATTTTTAAGACATTATTAAAGGTTGGCTGGGTGTGGTTACTCATGCCTATAATCCTAGCACTTTGGGAGGCCAAGGCAAGAGGACTGCTGAAGGTGCTTGGGAGTTTGAGACAAGCCTGGGCAACGCAGCAAGACCTCATCATTTGAAAAAAAAATAAAAATAAATTTCAAAAAAAAACATTATAAAAAGGTTTATTTTCAGTGCCACATATTATGTCAACATGTCGTTAATAAAAAAAAAAAAAACATTTAACTGTGGTCCTTGTTTTTTGGAGATGATAACAAGCTCTTCTTCCTCATTACTGAAATATCTAATATCTACCGACTTCCTCTCATGCATCAACTCTTCTCAATTTCCAAAGGCTTCTTACACATTTAGAGTACCAGGTTTCACAGCCTATTCACCCTATTAATGAAATCATCTAGTTTGTATTTGTAAGAGAGCTTATTTCTCAGTTCAATGATCTAAAACAAAATTCTTTCACAGCTGAGGAGAGATGTGTGCCATCTTGCTTTCCCTGATGTTTTCATGCCATTTTTAATCTTATATTATACAAGCTCCCTCTCTATTTTTACAAAAGGGTTGAAAATGTAACTAAAAAAATACCTGAATTATGATGTTCTAAAGGTTACTAATGAGGCTAGTAAAGTTACTTGAGAATCACAATGATGCCATTTCCCTCTTGGCCTAATTACAGGCACTAACTGTGTCATGTACTTGCCACTGCAAAGCAAAGAAAAAAAAATAATACAAGAGGTAAGGGAAAATAGTCAAAGATCACCTCATTACTTTAAGAGTTTTACATAGCTCTTTTATTAGAGTTTTCTAAGGAGCATTATTTCAGCTAAGCTATAGACAGTAAACTGACAAAAACGAAAACACATCTGTCAAACAAAAACTACCTCGTCAGCGGTGGCCCTTCAGAAACATGGGCTGGGGCTGCTTCAGTTTGTTGGCTCAGGGACGTTATGGATCCAACACAAAAGCTTGGGTTGCTCAGCCAGTCTAACTCTGCACAGGCAAAAGGAGAAAAGATCAATGAAATTAGCTCAATATGATTCTAAAGCAGGAGATCTATCCATCTTGTCAGCTGACATCCTAATTCACAGCCAATGTCAGCCAGACATTTTGAACAGTCAGTCCAAAGTCCACAGAAGCTGAACAGAATCCATGAAATTTTTATTTCACAGGGCATGGCTTTAATACACTCTAAAATATTCAAGACTAAAATCCTTCCGTGATATCAAACTGCAGCTTAAGCAAAAGCCATGTAACAAGTATGGGCTAAAAGGCAACAAGGCATTTTGCATTCCATCCATCCACACTGTCTAATGAGTGTGAATGCTTCCAAAGATTTAGGCTTTTATGACCTCAAATTTGATTCAGACAATTCCTAAAAGTTAAAAAATCAAATCGGCTGGGCGTGGTGGCTCATGCCTGTAATCCCAGCACTTTGGGAGGCTGAGGAGGGCAGATCACCTGAGGTCGGGAGTTTGACACCAGCCTGGCCAACACAGCGGAAAACCGTCTCTACTAAAAATACAAAAATTAGCCAGGTGTGGTAGCACCCGCCTGTAATCCCAGCTACTCGGGAGGCTGAGGCAGGAGATCGCTTGAACCCGGGAGGCAGAGGTTGCAGTGAGCCGGTATCGCACCACTGCACTCCAGCATGGATGACAGAGTTAGACTCCACCTCAAACAAAACAAAACAAAACAAAACAAAACAAAAGCAAATCAAATCATGCATAAAAGCCCACCATGCTTAATATTATTACAGAAGATTAAGATCTTTTAGAAAATATTCCATATTCTACCTTAGTACACTAACTTAACAAACTTTTCCTTATAATAGTATTCTTCTTTGGAAATAAAAACCCAAGATGTCAACTTTTAATGCTAAAATTATATAAATGTGAATACTGTGATGATTCTCTCTAGGTGATTATATTAAATGTCTAAAGATGTTCTTCTTTCTGCTTATTCATAATTTCTTACTTTTCTACAGTGAACTATTTCTAAATTACTTATTTTCTAACTTTTAGGAGTCTTAGCCGTGAAGGGACGAAAAAAAACATGGGATGGCAGCAGCAAGGGAGCCCACAGCGGGGTTTGTATTTTGTCCTGTTTTGTTTTAGGATGGGAGGCCAGAGCGTATTCATATTCTAAAGAGGAAGAACCCGTTAAATGGTTGAAGATACAAAAGAGGAGGGTAACTGCATTTTTGAACAGTTTTACTGAGATATAATTTACATACCATAACTCAGCCATTAGTCATGTACAATTTAACAGATTTTTAGTATATTTACAGAGTTGTGTGGCCATCTCCATAACTTTAGAACATTTTCATCATCCCAAAACAAAACCTCAGACCTATTAGCAGTCCATTCCTATTGCCCACCTTCTGTTTCCCTGCCCCGCCCACCTCATCCCTAGCCAAACACTAATCTGCTTTCTATCTCTCTAGATTTGCCTATTTTGGACATTTAATATAAATGAGCTCATATATGTGATCTTTTGTAACTTACCACAATGTTTTCAAGGTTCATCCGTGCTGTAGTGTGTATCACTACCTCATTCCTTTTTATTGTCAAATAATATCTCATTTTATGGATTTACCACATTTTACCTGACCATTAGTTGATGAACACTTAGGTTACTTCTTCTTTTTAGCTATTATGAATACTACTGCTCTGAATATCCATGTACAAGTTTTCATATGGACACATTTTCATTTCTCTTGAGTGGATACCTAGGAGCGGAATTGCTGGGTGATATGGTAACTCATGTTTAACATTTTGAGGAACTGCCAGATTGTTTTCCAAAGTAGCTGTACCATTTTAGATTCTCATTAACAATGTATAAAAATTCCAATTTCTCCATATCCTTTTTTGTTATCTTTTTTATTACAGTCATCCTAGTGGGTGTGATGTGTTATCTTGCTGTAGTTTTGATTTCCATTTCCCTAATGACTAATGATGCTGAACATTTTTTTCATGTGTTTATTAGCCATTCACAGATCTTCTTTGAAGAAGTTCTTTATTCTGGATACTAGCTCCTTACAGTAACTATATTAGTCCATTTTCACACTGTTATAAAGAAATACCCAAGACTGGGTAATTTATAAAGGAAAGAGATTTAATTGACTAGCAGTTCCACATAGCTGGGGAGGCCTCAGGAAACTTACAATCATGGTGGAAGGCGAAGAGGATATGGTGGCAGCAGAGGAAACAGTAAAGAGCCAAGGGGGAAGAGCCCCGTATAAAACCATCAGATCTCATGAGAACTCACTATCGAGAGAACAGCATGGGGCGAACTGCCCCCAGGATCCAATCACCTCCCACCAGTTCCTCCCTTGACACATGGGGATTATAGGGATTACAATTCAAGATGAGATTTGGAGGGGCACACAGAGCCAAACCGTATCAGTATTTGCATCTTAGTATGGAGGAGACACCAGAATGTATGCTTCCTGACAACAGGTACTGTTTTAATCACTGGCTTATAGTAGGTGTTCAACAAACACTTGTGAGAAAGAAGGAAAAGAGGAAGGAAGGAAAATCTCAAAGAAAGAAAAGCATATTAAAAAGCACAGAAAAAAGGGAAACAAGTGACAGGTTCCAACTTAAGTGCCTACAGCAGGCCAAACACCAGGCTAAGCACTTACATCCTTTTCATCTTTTAATCCTCACAATAAGGCTCTATGGGAGGTATTATGATCACCATGTTATAGAAGAGGAAACTAAGACTCAAAGGGGTTAAGAAATTAGTAAGGTCATATTTAGTAAGTGTTAAACAACTACTCATGCAACCTTCTACTCTCTTTTTCCTTCTGAGGTTGGTTCCCTTCATTTGGGCCTAATTCTTGGCAAAAGATACGTGAAACAAGTTCCTGTTGCTCACTGAGATCAAAATTATTTCCACAATCATCAGATTCTATCATGAAAAAGTGGGAAAAGATGGAACAAACAGTATTCAGGAAAAGATGCTCTCAAACAATTCCAGTATTTTCTACATAAATATTCTAGATAGAGATAACAGCTGGAAGAAAATGTAAAGAAATACAGACATCACAACATACAGTGTGTGCCTCTTCAAAGTCCTTCAGAAGACACAAGAAAGGCTTTTTAAATTTGAGAGTTGGGGTCTTGCTGTGTTGCCCAGGATGGCCTCAAACTCCTACGCTCGAGCGATCCTTCTGCTTCAGCCTCCCAAGCAGCTGGGACTATAGGCGTGCCACAACTGTGACAGGCTTTTGAGGATACAATTGAGGCTTTGCTGTATGGCACTACTGTGGGGGAAAAAAAATTCAGAAAGAAATAAAACTTGGCCAGTGCATCTATTATACTAGCACTTTGGGAAGCTGAGAAGGGAGGACCACTTGAGGCCAGGAGTTCAAACCAGCCTGGGCAATATAAGCAAGACCCCAGCTCTATTTAAAAAAAAAAAGAAAAGAAAAGAAAGAAAGAAAGCTCTTGGGTTTTGAACATGAATCATCATGGATCCTCTGTGACCTTCATGCCAATCGAATGACCTCCTGCGGAGCAAAAGGTATTTTCACCTGACAAGAAGTTGTGTTTTGTTTTATTTCTTGATAGCATATTAGCAGTGGACATGCAGGGAATACTAGAAGTAATAATCACTGTATGGTAGGCTTGAAAAGATTTTGGAAGTCCTCTAGTCCATGGACTTCCAAACTTTTCTTAGCCAAGGAACTCACTTCAAACAGAATCTTCCATAGAAGTCCAACATGAAGAACAGAAAAGGCTGGGCGCAGTGGCTCATGCCTGTAATCCCAGCACTTTGGGAGGCTGAGGCAGGTGGATCATGAGGTCAGGAGATCAAGACCATCCTGGCTAACACGGTGAAACCCCATCTCTACTAAAAATACAAAAAATTAGCCGGGTGTGGTGGTGGACACCTGTACTCCCAGCTACTCAGGAGGCTGAGGCAGGAGAATGGCGTGAACCCGGGAGGCGGAGCTTGCAGTGAACCGAGATCGCACCACTGCACTCCAGCCTGGGCGACAGAGAGAGACTCCGTCTCAAAAAAAAAAAAAAAAAAAAGAAGAACAGAAAAGGCAGGGATGCTCTCTAGCTGGGAGTTCAGAGGGAGGGGCCGGGTCTGAGACGGCTCTTCAGAGCACAGCCTGGACACCACCCTCTCCCCTATAGACCAACAGCTGGAGGCCCAGCTGTGGCCAAGGGCAAGCATCTGAACTTGAATCTGTGACTCTTCATCCAGTTCTCTCCACCCCACACCAATGGAGCTTCTCTTCACTTCCTCAACTAAGAAGGCTGGTTCTCCTAAAGTCTCCCTGCAATTAGTACACGGGGCTCTTAATGGCAATCTTCACATTGTAATCTCATTATCTTCCCACTATACTCTAAGCCAAGGGTCAAAAACTCAATCCTTATAGGGACCAGATTAGTAATGACTACTGTGATACTACAGAAGTGGCAAAAGAAAAAATAAACACCAACTAGCTTACAACTCTTATATCCCAGTTTCTAGCTACCTCCCCTCCTCTCACCTGTCACTTCTCAAACTATAGGCTCCATGAGGGCAGGGCCATGACTATTCACTACTGTATTCCCATCTCCTAGCACAGTGCCTTGGTACAAAGCAAATGGACTCAATAAATATCTGTTGAATAAATAAAATGAATGAGGATATGCACCATATCTTTGCATGTTTATACCCCCAACACCTAATCAAATGAACTGAAGAAATTTGAAATCTTCAAAAAAAAAAAATCCATTATCTAGGTATAAAGTACAACTAGTATAATTCTTCCTTTCTTCACTGTAAATGTATATTTAATCATTTCATAAGTTACTGAACACCAACTACACACCCAGGCACAGGTCTAGGTACTGGGGGTACAGTGGGGAACAAGAAAGGTTCTGCTCACATGGGGCTTATAATTATAATCTTCACTGTCAAATACAAACTTGCATTGTTAAATTCAATTTTAATTCAACAGAATTCTGGAGAAAGTTATCTGAGATGAAAAGATGCTTTATTAATCAGATTGCAAAGTCCTTTTCAACAGTTACATCCTCACATAATTTACATACTTGATAGATATAAAATGTGTACATAGATAATTGTGCCAATACTTAGCAAGATGTAACATTTATAGAGAAGACCAGCAGCACACCAAACGCCTATGGTTTAAGAAACAGATTCCCAATGGCTGACAAGCCTTTTGTCCTTGCCGGTTAGTAAATTACGAGTTGGAATGTGCCTGGAAATTAACACTCTGCCATACATTTTATTATGCATACACACCAAGAAATGTGGAAACATCAGGCAGAAAAACCACTTTAGACCTACCGCCTAACAAAAATAGGCAGGTGACTGGTAGAAATGTAGCATGTATAAATTTTCAGGGCAATTTAACAGAAAATAATATAATGAATCATCGCTGAATAATTTAAGCTCAAATACTTTTTATGAACATTTATTATGTAACCCTATTTCTCTACCACTAGTAAAAATGCTTTAATTTAATTCTATTACACACAGAGGGAGGAAGGAATTGCCATGAAAAGATTTTAACTTTAAAATATATTTTTAACTATAATTGGATAAAATATCCAAGTTCTACATCCATTCCCCTTCTATTATAACGAAATAGCACTGATTACTAGTTTGTTTAAATGAACTCAGAGGTAAGTGCTCTTCCTGAGATGGTAATTCAAAAAACATTTCTAGGGCTAACTGTATAAATAAAGTAGTGTATATATTATGGAAGAGATTTGTTCCTTTAAAATGAATAAATCTAACAAAGGATCTGGGAGTACAAACTTATTTATACAAAAAGCACCAGCAAACATGGCTGAGAACTGCATTTAAGATGATTATTACAGAGAACCTGAGCAAAGTCAGCCCTTCCATCGTAGTTAACCTGCAATTTGAAGAGGCCCAGGAATTCCAAAGGTATTATATAAAGGACCAAAACCCAATGTTCTAATATCGTAGCATGGCTTATAACACAAGCTCTGTAGTTAGAAGAACCTGTGTTCAAACTGGCTGTTTCTCAGCTGTGCAACTCTGAACAAAATAATTTATCTGAGTCTCTTTTTTTTTATTTGGTAATTTTTTACTGACAGCCAGGTACTGGTCTAGGTGCTAGGAATGCACGATGAATAAGACAAACCCAACACTACCCTCATGGAGCTGCCCTACTAGCAGTCACTTCAATGCAATGTGACAAATGCAAAGAGAAAGAAAATAGACAGAGAATAATGACAGCACGCTCTCTAATTCAAACAAGGTCTGGATCAGAGAAAGCTGACTGAGAAAATCTCTCAGCTAAGATCTAGAGGAGGAGGAATAAGGGAAATATGCTCCTAGAAAGTGTTTGGGAAATAGACACTGAGAAACAGGAGAAGTGATTGTGGCTTGGCCATTGGGACTGAGGGGAAATGGGGGCAAAATGAAGCAGGAGAGGTAGGGCCTTAAAAAACATGTTTGAGAGCTTGGCATTCCCCTAAGAGCAATGGGCAGATGGTCATGTTTTGAATGAGAGTGACAAAATCAGATATACTGTTTGAAAGATCAGCAGCAAAGAACAGCGTTTAAGAGCACACATTTTAGGCTGGGCGGGGCGGCTCATGCCTACAATCCCAGCACTTTGGGAGGCCGAGACGGACGGATCACTTGAGGTCAGGAGTTCAAGACTAGCCTGGCCAACATGGTGAAACCCCGTCTCTACTAGAAATACAAAAATTAGCCAGGCATGGTGGCAGACACCTGTAATCCCAGCTACTCAGGAGGCTGAGGGAGGAGAATCGTTTGAGCCCTGGAGGCAGAGGTTGCAGTGAGTGGAGATGCCACTGCACTCCAGCCTGGGTGACAGCAAGACTCCGTCTCAAAAAAAAAAAAAAAGAGCACACACTTTTAAGCTAAATTGCGTGAGTTCAAATCCTGGCTCTGGGATTTACTAACCATGTGACCTTTAGAAGTTACTTACTGGCTCCCTCTGTGCATACATTTGAACAGTGCTAACTTCACAGAATTGCGACGAGAATTCAGTAAGTTAGTATTTGTAAGGCATTTAAACCAGTGAATGGCACATAGTGTTTTTAAATAAGGACATTTAAAAATTCTTGCTACAGTGTGGAAAGTGGCTCAGGGAGCAATGGTAGGACTAACGGCGGGGACGCTATTTTAGGAGGCTGTTGTAGTAATCTAGGGGACGCTGATGGCAAAAGTTAGGTAATGGTAATGAGACTATGGAGAAACTAAGGACTTTCAGAGTTGTTTGGAAGGACTAAAGAATTGAATGGGAGGAAGTGGGGAGTCAAGGTATGCATCTAAGTTTTGGTTTGGGTGAATGGTAGTGCCATTTTCTGATTTGTGGACACAGGAAGAAAAAGGTTTGGGGGAAAAAGATAATGTGTTTAGTTGCTTCCCCAAATATGGATAATATGTCTGCTTCATACAATATGAAGATTAAATAAACTAATATACCACCTTCCATTCCAAATCTGTCAAATATTTGATTCCCAAGCAACAACGTTTTAGGGTACACAATCCTAGTCAACAATCTGAGGGTAGGAAGAAAAGCTCCAGAACTGAAGGGGTCAGATGCTGGGCGCTCTCTGCTGCTCCTGACACAATGGATGCTCCTATTCTTGTTTCCTGAAAGAACGAATTTTACTAAACATAGTCCCACCAGACTCCTTACTGAATGTGATGCCTACTTAAATCCTGGCCTCTTTGTTTTTTTTCTGAGATGGAGTCTCACCATGTCACCCAGGCTGGAGTGCAGTAGTGAGATCTCAGCTCACTGCAACCTCCACCTCCCAGGCTCAAGCGATCCTCCCACCTCAACCTCCCAAGTAGCTGGGACCACAGGAACACACTACCACACCCAGCTAGTTTTTGTTGTTGTTATTAGAGTCAGGGTTTTGTCGTGTTGCCCAGGCTGGTCTCAAACTCCTAAGTTCAAGTGATCTGCCCGCCTTGGCCTCCTAAAGTGCTGAGATTTCAGGTGTAAGCCACTGTGCCCGGCCCTTGGCCTAACTTTTAATGGTAGCCAGAAAGAGAACAGCACCCCTCTCACTCATTTTGGCATTGGCTGTCTTTCCTGTCCAGGAGTTTAACGTTTTTTTTTAATTGAAACTCTGCACCCCCTTCTTGCTAACACTATTTTACATTTTTATAACATTTTTTATAGTGTAAGGCAAAAAGTACACTGCTTCTATTTATAACAGCCAATGACTGGAAAGAGTCCAAATGTCCTTAATAGGGGACTGGTTGAATAAACCATGTGACAGCCACACGATGGAGTTCTGTGCACTAGTAAAAAGAAATGAGGAAGATCTCTATAGAGTGTAGAGCGATCTCCAGGATCTAAGGTAAAATGCAGAATAGTAGGCATTTAAGAAAGAGAGGGGAAATGTAGTTGCTTATAGAAGGGAGGGAAAAAAAATGGAAGGATACCATGGGATAATGAAAATGTTAGTCTGCAGGGGAAGAAAAGTGACAGGTTGGAGAAACAGAGATAAAGGTTTTTCTCCTCTGAATATACCTGGTTTACAATCTCAACGTTAGGCTAAGCATTTTACATCATTATAAAACAAAATCAAATTAAAAAGAAAAACAATCTCTAAAAATGGAAAACATTTATATTTATATCACCATACATCAAACTGGTGGTAAAACCACACAGGGAATTGTTTCACGTGATTTTCAAACTCAGTAAATTGACCGCATATCCACTGTGGGCTATGTCCTTAAAACAAATAGAACCATAAAAAAATCTGAAACTGTTAGTATTAGTCACATTAATACTGTTATTTTGAACATACAAAGAAATTTAAAAATTAAATCAAGAAGAAGTAAAAGCTTCATAATCTTACATTTGGACTGGAAATACTGATATGAATTCATGATGTATTTTTCTCTTCCTGGTTCCATCCACTGAAAAAGTCTAGAAGTAATGACAACACAGTGGTGATGACACCCCTAACAACCCAATGTGTGGTTTTCATATATCCATACCATTTTCCACTAAAAGAAACCAGGATTCCCTGGAGAAATGGCCAACTCCAGGCCACAACAGAAAATGTAAGTGATGATTCCTGGACATCTCTTAGGACAGAAAGCAAGAAACCTATTAAATAAAGATGACTGGGTCAGGCCCGGCATGATGGCTCATGCCTGTAATCCCAGCACTCTGGGAGGCCGTGGCGGGACCACTGCTTGAGGCCAGGAGTTCAAGATCAGCTTGACTAACGTAGCAAGACTCTATCTCTAAAAAAATAAATAAATCAGCCAAGTGTGGTGGTGCACACTAGCAGTCCCAGCTACTCAGGAGGCTGAGACAGGCAGACTGCTTGAGCCCAGGAATTGGAGATTGTAGTGAGCTATGATCGTGCCACTACACTCCAACCTGGGCGACAGAGTGAAACCTCATTTCTAAAAAAAGAAAAAAAAAAAGCCTACCTGCAATGGATTGAAACATAAACATTAAAAAGTCATGACTTCATAATGAAAACAAAAAACTTCACACCTCACTGGTCACCTCTAGAAGTTACTGGGATCCCCAACTCATTATTCTGAAACTAACGAAAGGAATGAATCAAGTATTTATCCCAGGCTAGGCGAGGTGGCTCACACACTTTGGGAGGCCAAGGCAGGTGGATCGCTTGAGGTCAGGAGTTCCAGACTAGCCTGGCCAACATGGTGAAACTCTGTCTCTACTAAAAATACAAAAATTAGCCAGGAGTAAGCTGGGCGCAGTGGCTCACGCCTGTAATACCAGCACTTTGGGAGGCAGAGGCGGGCGGATCATGAGGTCAGGAGATCGAGATCACCCTGGCTAACATGGTGAAACCCCCTATCTACTAAAAATATAAAAAACTAAGCCGGGCGTGGTGGCAAGCGCCTGTAGTCCCAGCTACTTGGGAGGCTGAGGCAGGAGAATGGCGTGAACCCGGGAGGCGGAGCTTGCAGTGAGCCAAGATCGCACAACTGCACTCCAGCCTAGGCAACAGAGCAAGATTCTGTCTCAAAAAAAAAAAAAAAATTAGCCAGGAGTGGTGGCGCATGCCTGTAGTCCCGAGAGGCGGAGGTTGCAGTGGGCCAGATCTCGCCACTGCACTCCAGCCTGGGCAACAGCTAGACTCTGTGTCCAAAAAAAAAAAAAAAAAAAAGAAAAAAGTATTTATCCTGTCTTTCCTGCCTAACTAAACTGTATTCAGGGTATCCCAATAGTTCTTCATAGAATGATGTTAATAAATACAGGAGGAATGATATAATTAGAAAATAACCATTTTGAGCCGGGCGTGGTGGCTCACGCCTGTAATCCCAGCACTTTGGGAGGCCGAGGCGGGCGGATCACAAGGTCAGAAGATCAAGACCATCCTGGCTAACACGGTGAAACCCCATCTCTACTAAAAATACAAAAAATTAGCCAGGCATGGTGGCGGGTGCCTGTAGTCCCAGCTACTTGGGAAGCTGAGGCAGGAGAATGGCGTGAACCTGGGAGGCGGAACTTGGAGTGAGCCGAGATCGCGCCACTGCACTCCAGCCTGGGCGACAGAGAGAGACTCCGTCTCAAAAAAAAAGAAAAGAAAAGAACCATTTTGCAACCTCAATGAAATAATAATGAACCTAAACAATAATCATAAATGGCTGCAAAAATCATTAGGTGTAAGGTACACGGGCTGCTTCATATGGGATGAAACAGGTTGCAAACACATGAATCCAATGGTCAATCTTAACATCACTAAAACAGAGAACGTTAGACAGGGCATCCACCTGAAATGATTCCATAGTAAGTGCATTGCTCCCCCAATGAGGTACTTTCAACAAAAAGATTAAATCTGAATCTAATTAATTGACTAGAGGTAAATACCGGTTTACAGGAAATACTGGAATACAGAAACATGTTAAGTGACACTATGAGGATTTGGTGGGAAACGTTTACAGGACAAATGACACAGTTTCCTCAACAAATCGATCATATGGAATGAAGGAGAGGAAGAAACTGATTTATACTGAAAGAGACCTAAGGCATATATCCACAAAATGCAATGTTGGCTGTATTTTGGAAATTGACGTGGACAATCCAACTGTAAAATCCCATTTTTGAAACATCTCGTGAAATTTGAACACTGACTGGTAAGTGCAAATGACCAGAAAAGAATTATGGCATTTTTTCATTACAAGAGATAATGTTGTGTTTACATTTTTTCAGAAGACAATACTTTGTAAAATATACTTTTACACACATTTTCCTGACTGTAGATATCCAGAGGATTTCAAATAAATACTATTTAAGAGTAAGACTCCTCTGCAAAAGTTCGATTTCTCCCTCTCAAAATAAAAGGATAAAACTTTGACATGTTATGAAAGATCACTATCCTCCATCACCACCAGCCCAACCGTATTTCCCAAGGCTCCTCTTTATGCCACTACATCTCCAGACAAACTAGATGATTTGCAGTTCTCACACTTTTCTTCTGCAGGACTTGAAGGCCCTGGTATACACTTCCACCATCTTTATTTGTCTAAATCCTACCCTCTTGAAGACCCATCCAAAACTTAGCTATTGGCTAGGCACAGTGGCTCATGCCTGTAATCCCAGAACTTTGGGAGGCTGAGGCAGGAGGATCACTTGAGCCCAGCAGTCTGAAATCAGCCTGGGCAACATAGCAAGACCCTGTCTACTTAAGAAAAAAAAAAGGTAGGCTGGGTATGTTGGCTCACACCTGTGATCCCAGCACTTTGGGAGGCCAAGGTGGGCAGATCATCTAAGCTCAGGAGTTCGAGACCACCCTGGCCAACATGGTGAAACCCCATTTCTACTAAAAATACAAAAAATTAGCCGGGTGTGGTGGCACACGCCTGTAATCCAAGCTACTCAGGAGACTGAGGCACAAGAATCACTTGAAGCCGGGAGGTGGAGACTGCAGTCAGCTGAGATTGTGCCACTGCACTCCAGTCTGGGTAACACAGTGAGATTGCCTCAAAAAAAAAAAAAAAAAGGTAAAAGAAAAAATATTAGTTCCTACATAAAGCCTTCTTTGAAACTTCCATTAGAAGTAATCATTCCTGGGCTGGGTGCGGTGGCTCACAACTGTAATCCCAGCACTTTGGGAGGCTACGGCGGGCGAATCACTTAAAGTTAGGAGTTCGAGACCAGCCTGGCCAAAACAGTGAAACCCCGTCTCTACTAAAAATACAAAAATTAGCCGGGCATGGTGGCGAGTGCCTGTAGTCCCAGCTACTCGGGAGGCTGAGGCAGGAGAATCACTTGAACCTGGGAGGCGAAGGCTGCAGTTAGCCAAGATCGTACAACTACACTCCAGCTTGAGCGACAGAGCAAGACTTGGTCTCAAAAAAAAAAGAAATAAATAAATAAAAAGAAGAAGTAATTAATCCTGTAGTTCACCTACGGTATTTATAACATCCTACCTTGTACTATACACTTTTTTTAGGTGCACTCACGCATTCCTGCAACACGTAATTATTAAGTAACTACTATTGATCTGTACATCCAGAAAATATTTATTGAACACCTATTACACTTTGGACCTGTGCTAGGGGCTAACTATGCTACAATGAATAGACAAACACTGCCCAACCTGATAGAGATTACAGTCTAGTAAGGGAAGACTACAATTTTACACAAGAAATTACTCACAATAATGAAAAATAGGACGAGCGCAGTGGCTCATGCCTGTAATCCTAGAACTTTGGGAGGCTGAGGCAGAGGATCGCTTGAGCTCAGGAGTTTGAGACCAGCCTGGTCAACATAGTGAAACCTCATCTCTACTAAATATTAAAAAAAATTAGCCAGGCCTGGTGGTGCACACCTGTAGTTCCAGCTATTCATGAGGCCGAGGCAGGAAGTTGAGCCCAGGAGTCTGAGGCAGCAGTGAGTTATGACAGCGCCACTGCACTCCAGCCTGGGCAACAGAGTGTGACCCTGTCCCCAAAAAAAAAAAAAATTAGGAGAAACGTTACAAAAAGTGTAGGAACTATATGAGAGGATATAACAGACGTGTAAGACTCAATTGCACCCTGTCACATATGGCACATAATTTTTTTTTTTTTTTGAGATGGAGTCTTGCTCTGTTGCCCAGGCTGGAGTGCAGTGGCGCGATCTTGGCTCACTGAAAGCTCCGCCTCCCGGGTTCACGCCATTCTCCTGCCTCAGCCTCCCGAGTAGCTGGGACTACAGGCGCCCACTATCACGCCTGGCTAATTTTTTTTTTTTTTTTTTTGTATTTTTAGTGGAGACGGGGTTTCACCATGTTGGCCAGGATGGTCTCGATCTCTTGACCTCGTGATCCACCCGCCTTGGCCTCCCAAAGTGCTGGGATTACAAGCGTGAGCCACTAAGCCCGGCCGACATATGGCACGTGGCACATAATTTAGAATTACTTTTTTGTTGTTTTTTTTTTAGAGGCAAGGTCCCCCCACCCCAGGGCGGGATGCAGCGGCACGATCATGGCTCACTATAGCCTCACACTTCTGGGCTCAAGCAATCCTCCCACCTCAGCCTCCTGAGGAGCTGATACTACAGGTGTGCATCACCACGCCCGGCTTTTTTTTTTTTTTTTGAGACGGACTCTCGCTCTGTCGCCCAGGCTGGAGTGCAGTGGCGCAATCTTGGCTCACTGCAAGCTCCGCCTCCCGGGTTCACGCCATTCTCCTGCCTCAGCCTCTCCGAGTAGCTGGGACTACAGGCGCCCGCCACCAGGCCCGGCTAACTTTTTGTATTTTTAGTAGAGACGGGGTTTCACCGTGGTCTGGATCTCCTGACCTCGTGATCCGCCCGCCTCGGCCTCCCAAAGTGCTGGGATTACAAGCGTGAGCCACCGCGCCCGGCCCCTGGCTTTTTTTTTAAGAGACAGGAATCTCCCTATGTTGACCATGATGGTCATGAACTGCTGGGCTCAAACTATCCTTCCACCTACAGGTGTGGGCCACCGCTCCTGGCCAGGAGTAATTACATCTTAAATGACCTATGTACCCCAATTTTGAACAATGCAGCTCTGCTGGAAACGTCTGGGACTTAAGTAAAATGTGTAAAGCCATAACCTGATACACAGTAGGCCCTCAAGAATAAATGTTAGTTCTTTTCACTGGGTGCTGCGCCCCTCCAGAGAGAAACTGATTAGGTTTTGGATACTAATCCCCTAGCTCTAGGCCGCTAAGTAATACCAACCTAATAAGCATTCCAGAAATAAGTATAACAGGAAAGGAAGTAATACGTAATAAAAACATTCTGCGTTTGCATCAAGGGTTTCCTCGAGATGTCGGGTATCATTATTCCTAATTTAAAGATGAAGTAACTGAGGCTCGAAAAAAAGAATAGGACCTAACAACATCGTACAGAAGTCCCAGCTCCAGGGCATCTGCTGGCCCTTCTCCATCCCTCCATAACTCTACAACCTTGGCCCAGAACAGGCCTTTGCTCGAGCCCCAGACCTCGGAGGAAGTCTTGAGCCTTTCCCAGAAGGCTTTGCAGCGCCGCGGAGAACTCTGGGATACAAATGGATACACAAATCCAAAGCAAAAGTCTAGACCTGGGCCCGAGAAACAGCCTCTTAAGCCCCCCAAGTGCCTTCTTTGGCTCGTTTGTGTGCTTACCTTTCCTGGAGCTCCCGCCATCGGGAGCCTCACTAAGCCCCGCAAACGCTGGGAATAGCGCCATGACCACAGGCCGCACCGCCGTTCTTCTTTATAGAGATGGCGCCGGCGAGCGAGCGCCTGTCTGAGGACCCCTGCCGTCGCGGTGCACTCTGGGAAATGTGGTTTTCGCGGCGCTCTCTGGGGCTTGACCCCGAAGCGGGAGGGGCGGGGCCCAGAGAGGAGAGTCGTCAAGGGACCGGGGGCGCGGCGGGGCAGGGAGAGGCAGGGCAAAGCAGGGCAGGGCGGGGCTAAGGGGGGCGGGGCGAGGAGTGACGGGTTCCTAGTGGTTGGGACCTTGTGAGAACCGGAACTGCGAAAACCGGGGAAGGGAATTGTTCACCGCGGAAAGGGACTAAGGAAATTGGTATTCCAATTCGACCCCTAAATTCACACATCCTCGCTAACTGGGTCAACTTAAACGCTCTAAGCGTTAGTTTCCTTATCTGCAAAATGTTGAGAAGATTAAATGAACATATTTATGAAGGGCCTAGCATTGAGTCCGGCCCATGAAAAGCACTTAATATGTTAACTATTATGTGAATTACGACTGCAAGTTCGGCTCAAAGTCATGTGAGATATCCAAACTTCAATCAGGTTACCATATTAAATACCCCAGAACAAGGAAAAATGGAAAGTCCCATCAAATTCAAGGGTCTTTGATAGTTAGAAAATACCTGTCTGTGAAGCATTCTTGACCCCAGTTCCTCCCACCCAAAATCTAATCGCACCTGCTACCAGAAATATAGAGAGTAAAGGAACAACTTAGAAGACTTTGTACCACCAAGAAACAATTAGCCAAATCTAGAATGTGGGTAATTATAGAAAACAACTGTGCTTCCTTAACATATCAATGGCTTTAAGAGGGCGGGAGACTGTAATAGATACGAAGATCTTACAGACACATCAAACAAATACAATATATTTATGGCCTCATTATGATTCTGATTGGACAAACTGTAAAAATACCTTTTTAAGATAGATGGAGAAATAAGAAGGTAGGCAGAGTACAAGCAATTCACAAGTAATTCTTGTGAATTCTATTAGATGTACTAAGGTACTTATGTCACTGAGGTGACCTTTATTTATTTATTTTGAGACAAGGTCTCCTTCTGTCACCCAGGCTGGAGTGTAGTGGTGTGACCTCTGCTCACTGCAGCTTCGAACTCCTCGATTTAAGCAATCCCCTCACCTCAGCCTCCCAAGTGGCTGGGACCACAGGCATACACCACCATGTCTGGCTAATTTTTTTTTTTTTAATAGAGACAGGGCTTCACCATGTTGCCCAGGCTGGTCTCCAACTCCTGGGCTCAAGCGATCTGCCCCCCTCTGCCTCCCAAAGTGCTGGGTGCCTGTGCCTGAGCGCCCCCCACACCCAGCCTGAGATTACTTTTTAAAGTTCTTATATATTAGAGATATATACTGAAGTATTTGCAAGTGAAAATAGGTAAATGAAGATATATTTATTGGGATCCTAGGGAGTTAAAGATCTTTAGTTAGGAAATACATTATAAACCAGAGATGCAAATGTAATCATCTAATCAAGGAATGGATGGACTCTGATGAAGGCTGCAGACCTGCATAAGAATTAGGTTCTATGAGTCCAAAATAGACACCCTTAATGCTTTGAAGTCCCTGGCAGAGTACTTACAAAAAGGAGCTTAGTATGACAATAGGGGCAGTAATTCCTGTATGTCTTCAACTTTAAATCTCGGGTTCTGCCAAAATCTTTGACTCTAAGTTACCTCAATTAATTGGGGCAGCATTTGTCTTTCTTAGCAGATCACTTCAGGTAACTGGGATGGAAATAGTCTATCCCAATGCCTCCTATCTTTCCACCCCAGAAAAGTAAGAATTAATATGGAAGTTTTAAGAAATTAAAACCATAATAATGTTTCTGTAATACAAAGGAATCTGGGTATACTAGGTATATTGTGTACTTACAAATGTATAAGAGAATGTTGCTCAAGAGACCCTCCTCATAAGAACAACTGAAAGTGTATAATCAAGTAACCGATATAGACTCCTGGTTTTAAGTTAAAATCTTTTTGTGTTTGTTTTGTTTTTGAGACAAGGTCTCCTGTCTCACCCAGGCTGGAGTGCAGTGGTGTGATCATGGCTCACTGCAGTCTCGACCATCTGCCTCAGCACCCTGAAGTGCTGGGATTACAGGTGTGAGCCACCATGGCCGGTGGTAAATTGAAATCTTAATGAGGTTTAAGCAGTTTCAGGATATCCAAGAGAATCTAAAGCTCACCATATTTGTAAGTGTAATTGATTAGCTTTATAAGAATAATGGGGTCCTATGGCAGGAGCATGAGGGAGGCTGCAGATTCCATTTCAAGGCAGCTCTGAGCTTACGGAATAGACACCATGAGCAAAGCTCACCCTCCCTATTGAAAAAAAGCTTATGGACAAGAAGTTAGAAGCCTTAGAATGAGTATAAATAATGGCTGTTCAACAATAATAATAACAGTAGGAACAAACTACTGATACATACAACATGAATGAATCTCAAAATTGGCATGCTGGGTATAAAAAGCCAGGCACAAAGAGTGTTTACTGTATTATTCTCTTTATACAAAATCCTAGAAAATACAAATTAATATATAGTGACAGAGAGTGGATCGGTGTTTGCCTTGCTCTGGGAACGAAGAGAGGGATATTCCACAGAGGGGTGTGGAGAATGTTTTGGGCTTGATGGAAATATTCTGAATCTTCTTTGTGGTAGGGGTATCACAGGTGTGTAACTGACTGAGTTCTTAAAAGCTTATGAACAAACAAGGGTTTTGAATTTGTTTTTTAATACATTGGATGCCAATCCTTTAAACACTATGTCTGCAAATTTTTTTCTGGAAAGAGTCACATGAAACATGTGGTATTGGCTGGATGCAGTGGCTCACACCTGTAATCCCAGCACTTTGGGAGGCTGAGGCGGGTAGATCACTTGAGGTCAGGAGTTTAAGACCAGCCTGGCCAACGTAGTGAAACCCCTGTCTCTACTAAAAATACAAAAATTAGCCGGGAGTGGTGGCGGACGCCTGTACTCCCAGCTACTCAGGAGGCTGAGGCAGGAGAATTGCTTGAACTTGGGAGGCAGAGGTTACAGTGAGCCAAGATTGTGCCACTGCACTCCAGCCTGGGCAACAGAGCATGACTCCACCTAAAAAAAGAGACATATGGTCGCAACCACACTGAAATTTGAATTTTATACAATTTTCACATGTCATAAAATGTTATTTGCCTATTTTTTCAACACTTATATATGTAAAAATCATTCTTAACGCATAGGTCATACCAATTGGCAGTGGGCTAACCTGACCCATTGCCATAATTTTCTAGACCTATGCAAACTTTTTATTATTAGAGTCAACTAAAAGTAAACTTTTGAGTAGTCTTCTCTGCATTGAAAAACAATCCCAGAAAGAATAAAAACAACTCACTTTATTATTATTATTATTACTATCTCAATCTACAGGCTTTGGGTATTTCCAGTGCATATGGCAGGGATTTCTCAGAATAAACAAAGATGTTTTCAGATAATGATTTGGCTTTGTATATAGCTTGACTAAAGGAAGGGACTGAATTTCTCAACCACTTTTAAGTATCTCTCTTCTTTGTGGCAGAAATAACTCACTCTAAACTGTTAAGTTGCTGTTTTGCGTCTGTCTCATTCTCTGGGGTATTCTCATTAGCCTGTATTTGTCACGGATCTTGATCGCCTCTGGACCTTGACATGAGTGAATCTTTTCCCGAAGCTGGCAGGAAGGAAAAGAAAAAAAAAAAAAAACTGCAGGAGAGAAATGTGAAAAGAGGCTTTGTTTTAGTTGCAGAGGAATTGGATAAGAGTTTTGATCTTAATAAAGAAGGCAGCTAGTCTGTCCATAAAAAACAAACAAGAGGCTGGATGCAGTGGCTCATGCCTGTAATGCCAACACTTTGGGAGGCCAAGGTGGGAGGATGAGGTGTTTGAGACCAGCCTGGGCAACAAAGTGAGATACTGTTTCTACAGAAAAAGTTAAAAATTAGCCAGGCATAGTGGTGCATACCTGTGATCCCAGCTACTCGGGAGGCTGAGGCAGGAGGATTGCTTGAGCCCAGGAGATCAAGGCTGCAGTGAGCCACGATCGCACCATTGCACTCCAGCCTGGACAACAAAGAGAGACCCTGTCTCAAAAAAAGAAAAGAAAAGAAAAAAAAAAAAAAGAACGGAAAAGAGGTGGGTATGAGTGAGAGCTGAAAACTATGGAAAACAGCCTTTAGGTCATTCCAGAAGACATGATGTGAACAAAAGGATCGGCAAGAGGCAGCTAGATACAAAATAGGTAGGTACTCAGTACTTGTTTGTTGGCAAAATACTGCATACATAATTCCCACTCACTTTTGGAAAGGATATTATAGAAAAAAGAATAGGGGGCCAGCCATGGTGGCTCATGCCTAGCACTTTGGGAGGCTGAGGCGGGTGGATTGTTTGAACCAAGAAGTTCGAGACCAGCCTGGGCAACATAGTGAAACCTCATCTCTATCATTTTTTAAGTAAAACTAAAAAAGGAAAAAGGAATAGGTAGTGAACATGTTTTATTTTGTTTAATTGGCAGGTTCCTTTCTGAATCCACAGGAAGTCCTATCAGTACAATGTGGTCTGGCTGTCCCAGCCCCATCTGACAGGTTAGGGTAAGTGCATGACCCAGCTTGGTCATGTCCTTAGTTGATAGGTGCTCAACCCAGCTCTGACCCAAGCCAGGCCAAGCAAAGTTCTTTTCTATGAATTTTGAAACCAGAACTGAAAAGGAAAAAGTTGTCTTTCTTTGTGTGTCTAGACTGCAAGATATAATAGTCCAGGAGCTGGTGGAGATGCAGAGTAAACTGCCTGTAGAGAGAAGATAAAACCAGGAGTGAGCTGGGCAGGACGGGCCCCGGGATTTTGAAACTCTAATTCTAATTCTCCCTGGAGCTCCGCTGCATTCCTATGCTTGGGTTCTAGGAAACAGCCCAATATCATTATAATACATCTCACATTTCAGGAAACAAATTCTGTCACTTGCTACCAAGAGTCCTAAATGATACAGAATGAACAAGTGAATGAATAAATAAATACCATTTCCACACTCAAAGTCACAATCTCAGAACCTGAGGGTACTCCGATTATTAATAGTTTGAATGACAAATTACACTTTTAAAATGGTCTACTCAGAACATGTATAAACAAACTCCATTCATCTTAAGAGGGAAAGAATCCTCATTCACTGATCAAGAAAACTGGAGAAACAGGTCTATCAACTCCATCAATCTTTAGGAATTTTCTGGTAGTTCCTATGAAATCAAACAAAAGAAAATGTGCGCTTTATAAATCAGAAATATCAGCAAGGAAATAAAAGGGCCTGAGCCACTTCACTGGTGTGATCTTTTTTCTGTTTTATTTTATTTTGTTTTGTTTTGGGGTGATGGGGGTCTCAGGTTGGAAATGTCTCAATATGTGGACACAATCCTGAGTAATAGATCTTCAGTCATAGCTAAACCAGCCTACTTATGCCTAACTCACAATTCACGCACTCCAGAACCTGCTAAAATATGTAAGTTTATGCAGAAATTAGAGAAGAATGACACTAATAACAATTACTATACTGCCATCTAGAATAATCATTAAGAGAACCCTGCTTGGGTTTATTGTCCTATATGGAGGCTGGTGTATTCTGGGTGAGGACATTTTTAAGAGCCTTGGATAAGAGTGACTTTAACCAGCGTTTTAAAAGGTTAAATCAGTCTTCTTGGGTAGCTCACTCTTAAACTGGCCCCTCTTCCCAAAATGCCCTGAAACAATTTTCAGCTTTCGTTGTGATTATAGCTCTTCCAGAAGGTGATAGGTTTTATGTTATGTTGATAGTGAAAGAGATCAATGAAACAACACAAACCTCTTTTTAAAAAAATAATTAAAAAACAGGCAAATAGTTAAATCCCCACTGTTTAGGCTGCCTTTCTTTGACTAGAAAAATGACATTTTAGGAACTGGTTTGGTCTCAGTCTCCATTTAAAATCTCCTTTTTTGTTGACTTTTGTCTCTCTGGCAGTTCTCCTGGCTTGTGGGTGCCCATTTTTAAAGTGTGGCCAGAGGTATTGGCTGGTTCCTGTCTTCCACCTTGTATTCCCATCTGCACCTCTCTTCATTGCCTCCTCTCATTGCCAAAAAGAGCAAAAGCATGAATTTTTTCACCTGTAAATTTCCAGTTACAGGGGAAAGTATCCAAATTAAGTTTGTTTTCACCTTTTGCCTATTTATTTAGGAATACAGAGAGGAACTATTCTCTCCTACCACTTTAAGCATGATACAAGAAAAGTTTTCAATACAGGAAAGTATAAAAAAGATGGGGAATGATCATCCATGTTTCCATTACCCAAAGACAAATATTATTTTGGAGTTTGTTTTGTTTTATATTTTATTTTGTTATTATTTTTTGTTATTCAGACAGGTCTCCCTCTGTCTCCCAGGCTGGAAAGCAATGGTGAGATCACGGCTCACTGTAGCCTCAATCTCCTAGGCTCAAGGGACCTTCCTTCCTCAGCCTCCTGTGTAGCTGGGACCACAGGTGCACATCATCACGGCTAATATTTTAATTTTTTGTAGAGGTGGGGTCTCATTTTGTTGCCTAGGCTTTGTTTTGTTTTTTTTTTAGAGATGGAGTCTTGCTGTTTGCCCAAGCTGGAGTGTCATGGTACAATCATAGTGCATTGCAGCCTCAAACCCCTGGGTTCAAGCGATCCTCCTGCTTCAGCCTCCTGAGTAGTTGCGATTACAGGTCTTTCTTTCTTTTAGGTTTTTCCTGTGGCTTAGATTATGGATAATTTGCTTCATCATAGTTGTGATTGCTCTTTCTCTTCATGTTATACAAAAGCCTTTCTGTTTTATTACAAACCTCATAAACATGTAGTGTTAGGTTGGTGCAAAAGTAAGTGCGGTTTTTGCCATTCCTTCATGCGGTTTTTGCCATTCCTTTCAATGAGGAATGGCATTGAAAGGATGAGTAATATTTCATTCAATAGATGAAATTACAATATACTTAACGACTCCCTGTAGCTAGATATTTAGCAAACCTCACCTCTTATGTCATCTCATCAATGTTATCTATGAGTTCTCCGAACTGTGAACTGGCTGGTCAGGATTGTCAACCATAGGATTTTATTTTATTTTATTTTATTTTATTTTATTTTATTTTTTGAGACAGAGTCTTGCTCTGTCGCCCAGGCTGGAGTGAAGCAGTGTGATCTTGGCTCACTGCAACCTCCGCTTCCCAGGTTTAAGTGATTCTCCTCCCTCAGCCTCACAAGTAGCTGGGATTACAGACACCCACCACCATGCCTGGCTAATTTTTGTACTTTTAATAGAGACGAGGTTTCACCATGTTGGCCAGGCTGGTCTCGAACTCCTGACCTCAAGCGATCCAGCCACCTCTGCCTCCCAAAGTGCTGGGATTACAGGTGTGAGCCACTGTGCCCTGCCAACCATAGGATTTTAAGTTGTAGCTGTACCACCAGCAGCCAAGAGAGACACTGGTGATGATGAACAGCCACTTCACTGGAGCATGAGGAATGAGGTGTGAAAAGAGGAACCAAGAGGGGCACAATGACACTTTCTAAAAAGACAAATACGGCCTGGTGCGGTGGCTCATGCCTGTAATCCCAGCATTTTGGGAGGCCAAGGCAGGAGGATCACCTGAGGTCGGGAGTTCGAGACCAGCCTGACCAACATGGTGAAACCCTGTCTCTACTAAAAATACAAAAATTAGCTGAGCGTGGTGGCAGGTGCCTGAAATCCCAGCTAGTCGGGAGGCTGAGGCAGGGGAATTGCTTGAACCCAGGAGGTGGAAGTTGCAGTGAGCCGAGATTGTGCCACTGCACTCCACCCTGGGGCAAGAAGAGTGAAACTCCATCTCTGAAAAAAAACAAAAAAACAACAAAAAAAAACCAGACAAATACAACTTCAGATAATAAAGGCAAGGTTCTACTCAATGCGTATTCAGCAAAGGCCATAGGCTACGTGCCAACGGTACATACGGGCATCTCAACAAACAAGTCTGCCTGAAGAGTTAAGTGCAAAGATGATCTATAAATGAACAAAGGATTACTACCGGCACTGCGGAGGTGGAGATTAACTCTGCCCCTCTGGAAGGATCCAAGGAGTTGGAGCTACTTACCTGGGTCTTACAAATGAGAAGTAGTTCCTGGGACAGACAAAGGAGAAAACAAACATAGGCAGAGAAAACAGCGTGCGCAGAAGTCCCAGGTTATAAAACAGCAAGGTGTGTTCAAGGATTCTCAAGGGTTCTCTGGCTGCAATGTAATGGGAGAGGCTGGGGAACCTGCGAAGACCGTCTGGGATCAGGACATGAAGAACTCTGATGTCATAGGTTGTTTAATAATTTGTCCCTGGTTCGGCTGGGCACAGTGGCTCAGGCCTGTAATCCCAGCACTTTGGGAGGCTGAGGCGGGGAAATTACGAGATCAGGAGATCAAGACCATCCTGGCTAACACAGTGAAACCCCGTCTCTACTAAAAAATACAAAAAATTAGCCTGGTGTGGTGGTGGGCGCCTGTAGTCCCAGCTACTTGGGAGGCTGAGGCAGGAGAATGGCGTGAACCCAGGAGGCAGAGGTTGCAGTGAGCTGAGATTGTGCCACTGCACTCCAGCCTGGGCGACAGAGACAGACTCTGTCTCAAAATAATAATAATAATAATAATAATAATAATAATAATAGTAATAATAATGGTTCTTCCCGGGTGTTAAACTCTAAATCTTCGGAATTTCCCCAGTGATAGGATAGGAGTGTCTTTGTTATTCATGGCGCGCCCCAGACTACACCTGAGTTTATGCTAACAAGATGACTCAGATGGGGGATGCCTGGAAAGACCAACTCTGTGATTAGAGAGGTGGGGCTTCTAGCCAGCCCGACCTCCAGGGAGTGAAGGTAGCTAGAGACTGAATTTGATCATATTGAATAATGAGCCAATAATTCAGTCCATCATTCCTATGTCATGGAACTCCAATAAAACTCTAGACACAGGCTGAGCAAGCTTCCTGGTCAGTAAACACATCAGTATGCATCCTGATTCTCAGAGGGCACAGAAATTCCACATTCAGGACCCTCTCAGAACTGTCATTTGGCTGGTCCTGATCGGTATCTTTTTTTTTTTTTTTGGGCAGAGTCTCCCTCTGTTGCCCAGGATGGAGTGCAATGGCACAATCTCTGCACACTGCAACCTCTGCCTCCCAGGCTCAAGGGATTCTTGTGCCTCAGCCTCAAGTAGCTGGGATTACAACTGTGCGCCACTATGCCCCGCTATTGTTTGTATTTTTAGTAGAGATGGGGAGGGGGGGATTCGCCATGTTGGTCTCGAACTCCTAGCCTCAAGTGATCCACCCACCTTGGCCTCCCAAAATGTTAGGATTACAGGCATGAGCCACCGCACCCGGCCCTGATTTGTATCCTTTATAATAAATCTGTAATAGTAAATATAGCACTCTCCTGAGTTCAACAAGTCATTCTAGGGAATTATGGAACCTGAGGGTGTCATGGAAACTCCCAAATTTGTTGCCACTTGAGACACTGGGTGCGGTGGCTCACACTTGTAATCTCAGCACTTTGGGAGGCTGAGGCGGGACGATCTCTTGAGCTCAGGAGAGTTCAAGACCAGCCTAAGAAACATGGTGAAACCCCATCTCTACAAAAAATACCAAAAATTAGCCACATGTCATGGCACATGCCTGTAGTCCCAGCTACTTGGGAGGGTGAGGTGATGATCAGGAAGAGCCCAGGAGGTCAAGGCTGCAGTGAGCTGAGATTGTGCCACTGCACTCCAGCCTGGGTGACAGAGCAAGACCCTGCCAAAAAAAATTAAAGAAAGAAAGAAAAGAAAGAAAGAAAAGAAAGAAAGGAAAGAAAGAAAGAAAGAAAGAAAGAAAGAAAGAAAGAAAGAGAAAGAAAGAAAGAAAAAAAGAAAAGAGAGAGAGAAAGAAAGAGGAAGGAAGGGAGGGAGGAAGGAAGGAAGGAAAGGAAGGGAGAAGAGAAAAAGAAAGAGTGGGTGGCCTGGGGACCTCTGGAACTTGCAGCTGGCATCTGAAGTCAGGGTGGTCTAGTTGGGAACTATGCTCTTGAATCTGTGGAGTCTGTGCTTACTCTGGGTGCCTCACATAAGAATTGCATTGCCAGACGGGCTCGGTGGCTCAAGCCTGTAATCCCATCACTTTGGGAGGCTGAGGTGGGTGGATCCCTTGAGATAGGAGTTTGGACCAGCCTGGCCAACATGGCGAAACCCTGTCTCTACTAAAAATACAAAAATTAGCCAAGCATGGTGGCGCACACCTGTAATCCCAGCTACTAGTGAGGCTGAGGCAGGAGAATCACTTAAGCCCAGGAGGTGGAGATGGTGTAGCAGGAAGAGCTGCAGACAAAACTCCTCAGACACCGAGTTAAAGAAGGAAGGGGTTTATTCGGCTGGGGGCATCGGCAAGACTCCTGTCTCAAGAGGCAAGCTCCCCGAGTGAGCAATTCCTGTCGCTTTTAAGGGCTCACAACTCTAAGGGAGTGTGTGTGAGAGGGTCGTGATCGATTGAGCAAGCATGGGGTACATGACTGGGGGCTGCATGCACTGGTAATTAGATCAGAACAAAACAAGATAGGGATTTTCACAGTGCTTTTCTATACAATGTCTGTAATCTATAGATAACATAACTGATTAGGTCAGGGGTGGATCTTTAACTACCAGGCCCAGGGTATGGCACTGGGCTGTCTGCTTGTGGATTTCATTTCTGCCTTTTAGTTTTTACTTTTTCTTTCTTTGGCGGCAGAAATTGGGCATAAGACAATATGGGGTGGTCTCCTCCCTTAGCGGCAGTGAGCCAAGATCAGGCCACTTCACTCCAGCCTGGGCAACAGATGGAGATTCTGTCTCAAAAAAAAAAAAAAAAAAAAAAAGAATTGCAATCCAGTATTTCATAATGCATACACCTTATTTTGAAAAGTTTTAAGTAAGGAAATATCAAATACTTGTGTCAGAAAAACCAGTCTGTGGCAGTATAAAGAATGGATTAGACAGCGTAGAATATGAAGGAGGGTGTGTTGCAGATGGCTAGGCATCAGAATGATCAATAAACCAGGTCAATATACAGTGATCAGGAGTGAGACTGTTTTTTTTTGAGTTAACTTTTAGGACAACAGTGTGTTTAAGAGAATGAATTACAAACATCTCAGTGAAATACGTGTGCGAAGAGGCAGATGAAAGAGCAGCACCCCCAGGGGTTAGTTCTGCATGTGACCAGGCTGGCGTGGGACAGGAGGAAGACAGCAGTTTATTGGCAACATATCACCTTAGATTATTGGTGAGCTAAAGGATTTGGGTTTTTTTGTTTGTTTTTGTTTTTGTGTTTTGTTCTGTTTTTGAGACAGAGTCTCGCTCTGTCGCTAGGCTGGAGTGAGGTGGTGCATCTCAGCTCACTGCAACCTCTGCCTCCCAGGTTCAAACAATTCCCTTGCCTCAGCCTGCCAAGTAGCTGGGATGACAGGCACGCCACCACGCCCAGCTAATTTTTGGGTGTGTGTGTATTTTATTAGAGACGGGGTTTCACCATGTTGGCCAGGATGGTCTTGATCTCCTGACCTCATGATCTGCCCGCCTTGACCTCCCAAAGTGCTGGGATTACAGGTGTGAGCCATCGCGCCCGGCCAGGATTTGGGTCTTTTAAAGATACATTTTCCTTTTGAGTTTTTGGGAAGAATTTAAAAATACAAAATAATAAAACAGGCCAGATGCAGTGGCTCCTTCCTATAATCCCAGCACTTTGGGAGGCCAAGGTGGACAGATCACTTGAGCCCAGGAGTTCAAGACCAGTTTGGGCAATGTGGCAAAACTCTGTCTCTACAAAAAATACAAAAATTACCCAGGCATGGTGGTGCACCCCTGTGGTCCCAGCTACTTGGGAGGATTGAGCCCGGGAGGTTTGAAGTTGCAGTGAGCCAAGATCACATCACTGCACTCCAACCTGGGTGACAGAGTAAGACCCTCTCTCAAAAAATAAATTAATAAATAATAATAATAAAACAAATGATTGAGTGCTCTCTCCCACCCCCAATTTAGCACATGCTAACATTGTCTTCACTTGTCCTATTTGTGCTTATTTGCTTTTTATTTAAATCAATGGCTCTCAACATGATGGTGTGTGGGGGAGTGGGGGTGGTGTGGGGGGGAGTGGGGGCGGTGTGGGGGGAGCAATTTTATTTCCTAGGGGACATTTGGCAAAGGCTGGAGATACTTTTGGTTGTCAAAATTTGGGGTGCTATTGGCATCTAGAGGGGAGAGGCCCAGGATGCTGCTGAACATCCTACAATGCCCAGGACTGCCCCAACCACAAAGAATTATCTGGCCCCAAATGTCAATAGTGCTGAGATGGAAAAACTCCAATTTAAATAAAATACATAAAATATTATAGATAAAATCGAAGTCCCTTTGTACCCCTCCCCAAACCCAAACACACTTCCATCCACTGTCTCCCCCAAAGCAACTGCTATCATGAATTAGGTCTGAGGACAGAGGGGTTTTGTGTATTCCAGCCAAATGGAATTCTGCAGATAAATCCACTTTTATAACTCGGGACAAAAAATCACATCAGCACATATTGGTATTGTACCTGATTGGTTTACCAACTAATTCAGTCCCAGGCATGACATCGCTTTCCCTTAGTGAAAAATCATCCCTATTTGCTTCTTATTTTGAAGACGTTTTTGTATTTAAAGAATCAAAATTCAAGTCAGGGCCCTTAAATTCAAAGACCTCAGCAATGAAATGTTGCATGGTGGTGACAGTCATTTAGATGAAGCACCATTCCTAGTGCAGTTCTCCATCCTGCCTCATTAGAGATGCTTATGTCATGGACAAGAATCTCCACAATGCAGCTTGATTGGCTTAAGCAGAAGACACAGATCTTTCCATGTTAGACTGAAAGGGGCATCAAGGATGGAAATTCACCCCCTTATTTTTCACTGTCTTCAAATGTTTAGCTGACGGATTCATCAGAGCTAGTGAGAGCATAATGTCTTTCAACATCTCTCAGGAGTATCAAGCAGCTGATTGCAACTTTTCACATTCCCTCAGCATATGGGCTGTATAATCTACAGGGGATTCTGCAGAATATGCTGATAATGGTTTCCTCCTTGACCTTCAAGCTAATTATCACCAGGGAATCTTTAATGCTCTAAAAATACATGTTGCTTATTTTGCTCGCAAATCAGTGGTTTAATAAATGCCAGCGTATATGTTAAATTTTGTTAACATTTAATATCTTTATCAGCCAAAGTGCAATAAAAATTAAAAGAAAATTAATTCCCACTTTTCCATTTTTATGCTGTCGGGTAACGTCATTTTACATCGTGCTGTAGTGTTCTACAAATGGACGTTCAGTGCTTTGAATTAGTGAATTTGGTGATTTATTTACCGCCTTGGGTGTTAGTCATTACTTTTACAATTACTGTAAAACTTTATGCATCACAGCATGAGACTCTGAGAAACCAGATAAACAGTACTGGGGAGATTTTCTTTTAAATGGTATCCCGTAATAAAGACAAAAGACTAAATTAGTATCTCTAATGTGCCAGCCAGCAACACTGGTTTCCATGTTTGTGAGCTTGTGAATAACCTTCCAGAAGTGAACTTTTCACAACCAGAATGCATGGGAAATCCTGGGCTTCTGCGTTTGAGTCACTGTACAAGTCATAGCAAGCCATCCTTATTCACAGAGCTCAAAAGCAAGAATCTCTAAGATCCAGTGTATTAGCAAGAGGAAGCTGAGATTTTGACAGGACTGACATTGTGTCATATCATCCTACAAACCTTTCGAAGTGCCAGCAGTGATTGCTATGCTATGCACCAAGACCTCAATGTGTCCATGCATTTGATTTCTTTTCCTATTTATTTTATTTTATTTTTATTTTATTTATTTATTTATTTATTTATTGGAGACAGAGTCTCGCTCTGTCGCCCAGGCTGGAGTGCAGTGGCGCAATCTCAGCTCATTGCAAGCTCCGTCTCCTGGGTTCATGCCATTCTCCTGCCTCAGCCTCCCATGTAGCTGGGACTACAGGCGCCTGCCACCATACCTGGCTAATTTTTTTGTATTTTTAGTAGAGACGAGGTTTCGCCGTGTTCAGCAGGATGGTCTCAAACTCCTGACGTCATGATCCACCCACCTCGGCCTCCCAAAGTGCTGGGATTACAGGCGTGAGCCACCACGCCTGGCCCTCCTATTTATTTTATATAGCCCTTTCAAGATTCCTAGCACTGTCCTGTGCTCTAGCGGTTGACAGCATATAACACCGAGATGACATGCCCCCGGGGGAGGTTTTAATCTCCTGGAAACCCTGTGTCATTGCCAGGAGGGGCATGCCACTGGAACGTGGTCCCTGCTGTAAAACTCACAGGGAGGTGAGGCTGAGGCAAAGAAAGGTTAGAGGAGGCCTCATTGTACTGCTTCCAGAATTACTTCTAGAGCAGTGGGGAGCGAGGAGGAGCCGTTGGCAAGGCGACAGAAGCCGCAAATGGGCTCAGTGGGAGTCCAAATTCAGCACCTGCAAGCCCAGCTGGCCTGACTGTGGTAAACACACAGCCACAGGGATTCCAAGTAGTCCCTGGAGTGAAGGTTCCTTCCAGTCTGTTCAGCCCACTCTGCCTGGTGGTCCTAGACCTACAGGTATTTAAAATGTGCCAATAAAAAACAAAAGGAAAAAAACGTGCCAATTGAAAGGGAAGTGTTTCAGGACAGGTGTGGCGGCTCAGACCTTTAATCCCAGTGATTAGAGAGGCAAACCCAGCATTTTAGCTTGAGCCCAGGGGTTCAAGACCAGCCTGGGCAACATAGTGAAACCCACTTGTCTTTCTTTCTTTCTTTCTTTCTTTCTTTCTTTTTTTTTTGAGACGGAGTTTCGCTCTTGTTGCCTAGGCTGGAGTGGAGTGGCGCAATCTCAGCTCACTGCAACTTTTGCCTCCCAGGTTGAAGCAATTCTCCTGCCTCAGCCTCCTGAGTAGCTGGGATTACAGGCACCCGCCACCACACCCAGCTCGTTTTTGTATTTTTAGTAGAGACGGGGTTTCACCATGTTGGCCAAACTGATCTTGAACTCTTGGCCTCAGGTGATCCTCCTGCCTCAGCCTCCTAAAGTGCTGGGATTACAGGCATGAACCACCACACCTGGCTTTTTTTTTTTTTTTTTAAGGGGAAAAAATGTATTAGGTCCAGAAATCAAAGATGACTTAGGGTAGAATTATGATTACATGCAGAATTGGATGGTTAGAAATGAAACCAATCTATTTAGGTCCAGCCTAAGGTTCTGATAGCCAATCAGTACACACAATGAGAGTAGTAGTATTCCTAGAAACCAGGATAAATCTCCAGCTTTCGTGAGTTTAATGAACTAGGTAGATTATTGTATATCTGCCCTTATCCCATTCTCAGTCAGATGAATTTTCTTGCTCATGAAGTCCACATTGAAAACAGAATGCTCAGAAATGGGGGTGAAATCCCCTTCTCTACAAAAAATTTAAAAGTCCCAACTACTCAGGAGGCTGAGGTGGAAGGATGGCTTGAGCCTGGGAGTTTGAGGCTTGAGCTCCTTCCCTGTGTCCTCCTTGACTTCAATCTGTCCCTTTGATGAGGCCTGTGTAAGATCCTCCAGGAACTCCTCACTCAGGACAGGTGCCCACCAAACTGACCCTGGTTCCTCCAGCTGAGCAGAACCAAGGTCGGTTTGGATCATTTGCTTTTTTGGGGGCCAAGGAGAAAAATCTTTTGCTTCAAGTCTTATTGCTGTGCACCCAGGAAATCTGAGACAGGTCTCAGTCAATTTAGAAAGTTTATTTTGCCAAGGTTGAGGATGCGCCCGTGACACAGCCTCAGGAAGTCCTGAAGACATGTGCCCAGGGTGGTCAGGGCACAGTTTGGCTTTTTTTTTTTTTTTTTTTTTTGAGATGGAGTCTTGCTCCGTCACCCAGGCTGGAGTGCAGTGGCTCAGTCTTGGCTCACTGCAAGCTCTGCCTCCTGGGTTCAAGCCATTCTCCTGCCTCAGCCTCCTGAGTAGCCAGGACTACAGGTGCCTGCCACCATGCCCGGCTAATTTTTTGTATTTTTAGTGGAGACGGGGTTTCACCGTGTTAGCCAGGATGGTCTCGATCTCCTGACCTCATGATCTGCCCGCCTCGGCCTCCCAAAGTGCTGGGATTACAGGCATGAGCCACCGCGCCCGGCCTACTTGGCTGTATACATTTTAGGGAGACACAAGATATCAATCAATATATGTAAGAAGTATATTGGCTCCATCTGGAAAGGCAGAACAACATGAAGCAAAGGCAGGAAGCAGGGAGGGTACCAGGTTACAGATAGGTGAGACACAAATGGCTGCATTCTTTTGAGTTTCTGATTAGCCTTTTCTTTTTTCTTTTTTTTTTTTTTTTTGAGACGGTGTCTTGCTCTGTCACCCAGGCTGGAGTGCAGTGGCACGATCTCGGCTCACTGCTAGCTCCGCCTCCCGGGTTCACGCCATTCTCCTGCCTCAGCCTCTCCGAGTAGCTGGAACTACAGGCGCCCGCCACCACGCCCGGCTAATTTTTTTTTTGTATTTTTAGTAGAGACGGGGTTTCACCGTGGTCTCGATCTCCTGACCTCGTGATCCGCCCGCCTCGGCCTCCCAAAGTGCTGGGATTACAAGCGTGAGCCACTGTGCCCGGCCTGATTAGCCTTTTCGAAGGAGGCAGTCAGATATACATCTGGCTGGGCGTGGTGGTTCACACCTGTAATCCCAGCACTTTGGGAGGCCAATCACTTGAAGTCAGGAATTCGAGACCAGCCTGGCCAACATGGTGAAACCCCGTCTCTACCAAAAAATAGAAAAATTAGCTGGGCATGGTGGCGCATGCCTGTAATCCCAGCTACTCAGGAGGCTGAGGCAGAAGAATCGCACAAACCGGGAGGCGGAGGTTGCAGTGAGCTGAGATTGCACCACTGCACTCCAGCCTGGGTGACAGAGCAAGACTCTTCATAAATAAATAAATAAATAAACAAACAAACAAATGACAGAATTTGGGAGGCCAAAGACGAGGCATACCTTGAGGCCAGGAGTTCGAGGCTGCAGTAAGCTATGACTGTGCCACTGTACTCTAGCCTGGGCAGCAGAGTGAGACCCCATCTATAAAATAAATAAATAAATAAATAAATAAATAAATAAAATAATTCCAGTTTTTGCAAGTTCTGGAGAGTGACGGTCTTTTAGGCCTATTATGCCATAACCATCCTAATGGGTTCCAAAGGCTATGTGGCCCTTGGGAAGTAAAGATTGCTTTTGGCGCCGGGCGCGGTGGCTCACGCTTGTAATCCCAGCACTTTGGGAGGCCGAGGCGGGCGGATCACGAGGTCAGGAGATCGAGACCACAGTGAAACCCCGTCTCTACTATAAAAAATACAAAAAATTAGCCGGGCGTGGTGGCGGGCGCCTGTAGTCCCAGCTACTCGGAGAGGCTGAGGCAGGAGAATGGCGTGAACCCGGGAGGC